>NC_053489.1:207423367-207723367 GCF_905171775.1 Rana temporaria | reverse complement strand
ATTGATTTGAATTTTAATGAGTGAAATAAGCATTTGACCTTAAAGGGTAAGTTGACCTTTACAGAAAAATCTGTAAGGTGAACTTACACAGGACACCTCCCTCCCCCCCCCCCCCCGGTGCCCACTAACCTGAACTGCGGCAATCTCCTGTTCTAAGCCCCGGTATGTCTGCGCCAGGAGTCCGGGGCTTAGGAATCCCTTGGGCTGAATGTCCAAAATGTATCTCGCTAGGAGGAACGTTTCGGAGCATTCGAATTGGTCAGCGCCGTCACACGCCAATCAGCAGCCGCATAGCCCATCCTGTCAGCTATGAAGAAGAAGCGTAGATGCCGAGGGGGTGGACTCTTGATGCGGATATACCAGGGCTTAGAGCGGGAGATTGCCACAATCCAGGTCAGCGGCACTGGGCGGAGCGAGGAGGGGGTCCCTGTATAAGTTCACCTTAAAACGAGTGCTCCTAATCTCAGCTTATTACCTGTATAAAAGACACCTGTTAACAGAAGCAATCAATCGGATTCCAATCTTTCCACCATGGCCAAGACCAAAGAGCTGTCCAAGGATGTCGGGGACAAGATTGAAGACCTACACAAGGCTGACATGGGCTACAAGACCATTGCTAAGTAGCTTGGTGAGAGGGTGACAACAGTTGGTGCAAATATTCGCAAATGGAAAAAACACAAAATAATTGTCAATCTCCCTCGGTCTGGGTCTCCATGCAAGATCTCACCTGGTGGAGTACCAATGATCATGAGAATTGTGAGGAATCGGCCCAGAACTACATGGGAGAATCTTGCCAATGATCTCAAGGCAGCTGGGACCATAGGCATCAAGAAATCAATTGGTAACACACTACGCCGTGAAGGACTGAAATCCTGCAGCGGCCGCAAGGTCCCAATGCTCAATAACGCACATGTACAGGTCATCTGAAGTTTGCTAATGAAAATCTGCATGATTCAGAGGAGAACTGGGTTAAAGTGTTGTGGTCAGATGAGACCACAATCGAGCTCTTTGGCATTAACTTAACTCACCAAGTTTGGAGGAGGAGGAATGCTGCCTATAACCCCTAAGAACACCATCCCCCATCAAACATGGAGGTAGAAACATTATGCTTTGGGGTTTTTTTTTGCTAAGGGGAAAGGACAACTTCACTGCATCAAAGGGACGATGAACCATCAAATCTTGAGTGAGAACCTCCTTCCCTCAGCCAAGGCATTGAAAATGGTTAGTGGATGGGTATTCCAGCATGACAATGACCCAAAGCACATGGGCAAGGCAACAAAGGAGTGGCTCAAGAAGAAGCACATTAAGGTCCTGGAGTGGCTTAGCCAGTCGCCAGACCTTAATCCCATTGAAAATATGTGGGGGGAGCTGAAGCTTCAACTTGCCAAACGTCGGCCTCGAAACCTTAATGACTCGGAGAGGATCTGCAAAGAGGATGTATGCAAACCTGGTGGCCAACTACAAGAAACGTCTGACCTCAGTGATTGCCAACAAGTACCGAGTCATGTTTTGCAAAGGGGTCAAATACTTATTTTACTCATTAAAATGCAAATCGATTTATAACTTTTTTTAAATGTGTTTTTTTGGGGGATTTTGTTGTTATGTCTCTCACTGTTAAAAATAAACCTACCATTAAAATGATAGACTGATTCTTTTGTCAGTGGGCAAATGTACAAAATCAGCAGGGGATCAAATAATTTTTTTCCTTACTGTATGCCGAATAACCACAACAAAAGTTTCAGTGTCAATATAAAAGGCGTAAAGAACAATTATACCAAAAAAGCACAAAATGTCAGCAACAGATTCATCTTCTGGTCCAGTTTAAATTTATATACAGTTATGTTTATTAATACTTTTCACCCATTATGCATCAAAACTTTACAGTTAAAGGATAATAGAAATGAACTGAGCTATATAACTCATGTGGCATTTGTAGCAGTAACCATTCTTTATGAGCTGCCTTTTCTAAACACGATTGCTATTCTTTCATTAATCTGCCAGGAAGCACCTGTGTTATGGAGGTTTGATGGAAACTGCCATTAATTGACTCATATGCCATCATTGAAGTTCTGAAGCACTGATGACTCTTTATTCTGGAATTATTATGCACATTGATTGGAGAATTACTTGTATAGATGTTTTGGTTTATGACCTAGCCCTTTTATTTAACCATTTGACATCTAGAAGATTTACCCACTTCATGACCAGGTCATTTTTTGGGATACGGCACTGCGTTAGTCAAAATAACATTTGCATGGTCATGCAACATTGTACCCAAATAAAATGGAAGTCCTTTTTTTCCCACAAATGGCTTTCTTTTGGTGGTATTTGATCACCTCTGCTTTTTGCGCTATGAAAACAGTTGGGCACATAATGTGTTGTATTATGCAAGTTTGAATATCATCCACCCTAACCATGTAAACATGCAAGGAGTCATGTTGTCGTTACTAATATGAATCAACTCTTTTATTTCTGCTATGTAGTCTATGCAACAAAACCAGCCTTTTACATCTGGCATGTTTGCAGCTTTCTAAATTCTAGGGATACTGGTTTGCGTGGTGTTAAACAGGTGGAAAGAAAGAGAGTGCTTGTATGCTGTGGACGGTTGGATGTGCGATGTAATAGGAAAATGAGGATGTGGCCAGAGATTTTACCAGTCAGTCAATTTACTTGGTACTGAATTGGTTGGCTTTGTGGGCAGGTCCAGCATACGTCATGGAGGTTCCCCTTTCTTAATAAGATTTCCAGAATGTGAGTATAGCACATCTATAGAGATTATTCTAAAATGTGTAAAAAAACAAACAAAACAAAAAATACTTTTTTTATTGTGGCAAAGTTTGAATAAAAACTCAAACATCCAGAAACCTGTGAATGTATTATAGGCGCTTATTCGTTTTATGAACAACTACAGTGACACCTACAGACCACTTAATTAACTTCACTGTTTAATAATTTATTAAGGAGTACCATCCACTGATTTTAAGTTTTCCTAAGCATTTTTAACTAGTTTTTTTATGTATTTGAACTACTTTGCTTTAGTTAAGATATAGTTACACAATTTGTAGGTTTCTTCTAGGTGTTGTGAAGGAAGTGTATGAGCTAGAGGCTAGAATTTTACATCTTTCGCTTTTTCTTTTTGCGGTTTTGTTCCGCTTGGTAGACAATAAAATTATTATTTCTCCATCGATTTGCCTTTGGCACGTTTGCTTTGTGCTTACATTTGGGAATATTGGGGTTTAATTGGTGCAAATTGAGCACAATAATGTATACTTGCCATCCTGATAGGGATTAGTTATTTTTAGGCTGCAATCACATGTGAGCGACTTGGAAAAGCATTCCTTGTTTCCATGCTTGTGGTGCCATAATTTCTTAAGGGCACTCCCGGGTTCTCACTCTGTAACGAGCGATCGCGGGGGCCCGGCGGTCATCGCGCACGCCGGCAGTAAGCAGGGGCCGCGCGGCCCCTATTGGCTGAACGGCGAGATGACGTATACCTATGTGATCTCGCCCAGCAGAGCCGACCTGCCGCCGTCTTGTTTGTTATTTTTAATAAAAAAAAAAAAACATGTTATACTTACCTGCTGTGTGCAGTGGTTTTGCACAGAGCATCCCAGATCTATCTCTTCTCGGGTCCCTCTTTGGCTCTCCTGTTGGGTGCCCCCACAGCAAGCAGCTTGCTATGGGGTCACCCGAGCAAAGTCACAGCTCCCTGTGTCTTTTCAGACACTGACCTGTGGCCCGGCCCCACCCCCTTTCTATTCTCATAGGCTGACTGACTTTAATTTTAATTGACAGCAGCGGGAGCCAATGGCACCGTGCTGCTGTCTCAGCCAATGAGGAGGGGAGTCCCGGCCGGCCGAGACACAGAAGGCTTTTTATCTTAATGCATAGAATGCATTAGGATAAAAAACCTTCTGACTTTACAACAACTTTAAATTATTATTATTATACATGATTTTTTAGCGCCAACAGTTTGCGCAGTGCTTTACAACATCGGGGAAGACAGTACAATTACAATACAATTCAATACAGGAGGAATCGGAGGGCCCTGCTCATTAGAGCAATCAATCAATAAATGACCCCTGCGCTAACAGGATAGTAAAATATCGCTTGGGTTACCAGATGTAATGCAGGGTGTAGCTAGCCACACATCCAGATTAATTCCTGAGATTGATCCAGTTGGTGGTTATATACAAATAAGCAGAAGAAAATACTGCTCTCTGTTTTACATTTATTAAAATACCTGGAAGAAAAAATCTGCTTACAAATCAGGCACTAATGAGTACTCAATGTAAAATCCAAAGAAGTATTCAGAAGATAGCTGTGGGTATTTTTATTTTGAATTTTTTTTGTCCCATAACAGGTATGTAGCTTAGGAGTTTGACTTCACTCTGACATTGTATACCTTTTTAAGATCTCTGACTCAGAGACGGACAAATAGAATGTTCTGAATAGGTCAGCAGTGGCAGCTTTCGTATTTCTCTAAGTGCCGGTGTCCTTTAAGGAATAATTAGAAGGGAAGAAAAAACAAGCAAAAAGAAAAACAAACCAGCAAGTATGAGCAGCGATTCTCCTGTATGACATAAACTACAGTATAGCAATAATATAAAATAATGGAATTGCGCTAAAGTACATAAAGATGATACAATTCATTAAAAATTAAAAACATAAAGTCTATATGCGAGTCCACCAGTAATTCTAGCAGTGAGATTTAGTAATCCCTGATGATAGATCCACGATCGATTACCTCATGTGAACAGTGCCGCCACCAATAATGAGATTAGCTGCTTACCAGCTCCAGTTGATCCCACATTACAGGGGGTCAAACAGTGCCTGTGGCTTTTACCAAGACTGTGATGTCACAGTCATTGTAAAGTAGAATTTCAGAGGAATTTAAATCTATAGTTTTAGAATTTTATGGTGTGGGCAGAGAGGGGGTTATTATAGAAAATTTAGTTTGTTCCTGAAGTACAACTTTAAACAATCTAGATCTGTATACCTGATCATATTCCATAAAAAAGCTAGTTGCACCCATGTTTACACAGTGCATAAAATTTAAGTTGATCATACACACAACTGTTTCCATCCATGCCAAACTGTGCAGATGGACAAATCCCTCCTCCTGGCTATTGTTTTCTCACAAGATGGTTGATGCTGTTATAGCCAGGTGATACCAACAGGGGCACCAGTGACTCGAATTTTGGCTGATTGTAGCGTGACTCACACACAATTCAAACTGCATATAGGATTCTTAATTTTTCTTTCTCCAACATGCAGTTGAGATTTCAGTCACGTATTTCCAGTCAGCCTGTGTATACTTTCTATATATCTTTTGCAGTTATTTTAGTTCTTGTTTATATACATATTGACAGAGGAACTCTGTCCAGCTTCTCAACCCTAACCCCTACAGTGCAATTGTTCCTCTCAGCAGGAAGCCATTCTTTCATGCTAAAGAAGTGTGCTCATTACGTTGCTCCTTTATCTTTAATAGTTCAGTGGTCAGTGTTTGAAAGCTGTGATGTTTTTGTCTCCACAGGACACACATGCAGGACCTTCAAGAGGTCACACAGGATTTGCACTATGAAAACTTCCGCTCTGAGAGATTAAAACGTACTGGCAAGTAAGTACATATGGAGTTTTCTTTTTATGTTTTGAAGTTCATTGCTATTCACAGCATTGTGTTTAAATATGAACGTTTTTTTTTTTTTTTTTTTTTGCATTAGGCCTGTCGAAGAGGAAGTACTAGACAAGGACATGATTCTACAGCAAAAGGAGGCTGAGGTAAGCAATTACAGGAAAGTACAATCACATCTGGAAAACCAATGGTAAATGTAGCACCTAGGTTAATCCCACAGTACACAGTGTTATCTGCTTCTGGCTATTTTTTGGGGGGGAATTGAGTATACCTGCTATGTTTCATTTTTGCTCTCTTCAGGTTTTATCAAGTCAAGTTTATCTGCAACCCAGTAATATGCATCCCTGATTAATCAGAAACAATTTATGCTGCTGGTACACCCTTGCCACCGCTTACAAAAACCATGACATTCAAAACTGTATCTCTTAAAGAAGAACTTTGCATACCATAGATGTCAGTTTATTAAGCAGTGATAAATTATTCCTGCTCAGTACAGACCTTCTCTCCACATGTTATTATATATAAATATATATACACACACATCACACACATATTTATTTATAATATACAGAGCTTTTTTTCTGGTGCAGGAACTTAACCACGACCCTGTTCAAATTTACAAAACAGTAAAAGGGTGTTAAAGGGGCATTAAATACCAGGATTGCATTACATACAGAGTGCAGAGTTCAGGGGGGTTACACACAGAGTGCAGAGCTGTCACTTGTAAACACAGTAACCAGACTTCTGTGTTTACAAGTGATTGTAGTGAGCAGGCACCAAAGGGTCTGAGCCAGAGGTGGTGGAACTGAGTTCCCCCAAGTTCCCCCAGAAAATAAGCCCTGATTATATATATATATATATATATTAAGTATGTATATATATGTGTGTGTGTGTATATATATATATTATATATATTATGTGTGTGTGTGTGTGTGTGTGTGTGTGTGTGTGTGTGTGTGTATGTATATGTATGTGTGTATATATATATATATATATATATATATATATATATAATATAGTGTGTGTGTGTGTGTGTGTGTATGTATATATATATATATATATATATATATATATATATATATATATATATATATATATATATATATATAATCATGGCTGGGGGTTTGATTAAGGAAGTTAATAATCTTCCTTCTTCCCCTCAGTTCTTCTTCGCTCCCCGATTCGCTCCCCGATTCTCCAGCTCTGAGCTGGTGAATCGGGGAGTGTGAATTCTGACACAGATCACCAGTGAAGTGCTGAGATCTTGGGTCCATAAACTGGCCATTTCTGTGTCAGTCAAGGACAGCTTTTCTGTGTGTGGAGATGTTCAGCGGAGACCGATCATCTCTGTTTCATAAACCGTTAATGAACTGAGATCAGCGGTGATCCTTGGGATAACCGCTGTTCACAGTTTAATAAACGGACACCTTAGTCTTGTACTCAGATTTTCCATACTAGATCACATAGCCAGGTCAGTGACTTTACTTTTCACAACTGCAGTTAAAGTTCACCTAAAACTAAGCCCCGCACACACGATCTGAAAATCGTATGAAAAATACCGCTTTCGAATCGATCTTACGATAATTGGATCGTTAGTACTGAGGTTGCGAGAGCCGATCATGACAGTTCATCTGATATTATCCAATCGGACAAGCACGAAAAATGTTCTTATACGATACCAGATCAGACGATTTTCGTTTCATCCATACGGTTGTCGTTCAAAACAATTGAAATTGAAATTCTAACACATTACATTACTTCCGATTTTTTTTTTATTATTATTATTATTCAAATCGTGTGTACAGGGCTTAAGGCGGGCCATACACGGAGCAAATTTATCTCCTGCAACTACACAATTTCCCATCAACACCTACCGGGCCATTGTCTTCTCCCGACAGTGATTATCTCTAGCGACTATAACAGCCATTCAGTAGTATAATTGGACACATCAAAATATGTAGGGGGTGGGGGTCCTTTTCAGGAGGATCCACTATAAAAGGTTCACTAAGCAATATATTATTGTGTATTACACTATTAAGACCGTAGGATTTAGTATATTATACTATCAGTAAAATTGTTGCTATCCATATTTTTAACACATAACCTCAGTGTGTTATCTCTGATGTTGATTAGGGAGGGGGTTACACCACTGTGCTTAACCATTATAATCGGGTCACGATAGAAGCGGGTTAAAATGCTTGAAACAAAGGGTTTTGAGTGTCGATCAAGAACTACAGTTAGAGGTAAAGGAAAAGAGTAGGAAGAAGGGAGGCATTAAGGTAGGAAAAAGAGGGAGATGACAGGGAACAAGCTCTATACCGTTGTCTTTCTAGACAATAGCAGACCAAGTTACAAAAGTAACAAAGATCTATTAAAATCTTTTGGAAGATAATATTCTATCCATGGAGACCAAACCTTTACAGACGTGAAAAAAAGTTCCATCATTGAGTATGGCTGCCATTTTTTTTATAAATTGGGTACCACAGCATTTTTGTTTCACCTGTGCTATGGTTGGGATAGACTACTACCATGCTTTTGCCAAAGTTTGTTTTACCACAGTAAAAAGAAACAACAGTAAGCCAAATTGATTTCTGATACAATCAGGTGGCTTTGAGTTTAGTAGCGCTTCTCTTGGAAAATTTTGGATGCCCATACCTAGTAAAGTACACTGCTCCAAAACATTAAGGACCCTTTCATACTACCGCGACTTCGCTGTGATTTTACCCGCGATTTCATGGAATGCCTGTGTAAACTTGAGGTCTATGGACCTCAACTCGCATTAAAGTTGGACCATAGTACAAGGCCTACTTTGAAGTTGCACAGATTTGAATGGTACTCAGTGGAAATCAGCGGCAATGGCGCCCTCCGAAACAGTGTGACGCTGCATTTGCGGCGCCGCACAGATTCCCCAAAAGTAGTTTCCGTACAACTTTTTCAAAATTTGGGATGCGATTTCCATTGACATCTGTGCAGCAACCCGCACAGATGCCTATGAAATCGCCCCCAAAGTCAGGACTGACATGTGGGAATGAAATTGTGCGAGTTGAGCTGAACTCGCACAATTTCATTCCCGCTGTCAGTGTGAACCTAGGCTCAAGTCCGTTAAACTCCTGGGATATTGATCTGGTCAGTTAAGTAGCAGAGGGGGAGGGGTGTATACAGAGGGGGTTGTTAATCAGTTTCAGCTGCTTTGGTGTTGAGGAAATTAACAACGGGTGCACTAGATGGGCAACAATAAGACAACTTCCAAAACAGGAATAGTTTTGAAGGTGGATGCCACTGACATTTTTTTTTCCCTGCTCGTCTTTTCTGACTAGTTACTTTTTCACTAGTTTTGCATTTGGCTAAGGTCAGTGTCACTACTGGTAGCATGAGGCGATACCTGGACCCTATAGAGGTTGCACAGACAGTCCAACTCCTCCAGGATGGCACATCAATATGTGCCAATGCCAGAACGTTTGCTGTGTCTCCCAGCACAGTCTCAAGAGCATGAAGTAGATTCTAGGAGAGCTGGACAAGGCCATAGAAGGTCCTTAATCCATCAGCAGGACCGCTATCTGCTCTTTTGTGCAAGGAGGAATAGAATGAACACTGCCAAAGCCCCACAAAATTACCTCCAGCAGGCCACTGGTGTGAATGTCTCTGACCAAATCATCACAAACAGAATTCATAAGGGTAGCCTTAGGGCCTGACATCTAGTGGGTCCTGTGTTTACTACCCAGCACCGTGGAGCTCAATTGACATTTTCCATTGACCACCAGAATTGACATGTCTGCCACTGGCACCCTGTGCTTTTCACACATGAGAGCAGGTTCACCCTGAGCACATGGGACAGATGTGAAAGGGTCTGGAGAAGCCATGGAGAATGTTATCCTGCCTGTAACATTGTATAGCATGACCAGTTTGGTGGTGGGTCAGTGATGGTCTGGGAGGCATATTCATGGATAGACACACAGACTTCTACAGGCTAGACAATGGCACCCTTATTGCCATTAGGTGTTGGGATGAAATCCTTGGACCTATTGTCAGACCCTACGCTGGTACATGACAATGCCTGGCCTCTTGTGGCGAGAGTATGCAGCCAGTTCCTGTAGGATCAAGGAATTGATACCATTGAATGGCCCCCACGCTCGCCTGTCCTAAATCCAGTAGAACACCTCTGGGACATTATGTTTCGGTCTTTCTGATGCTGCCAGGTTGCACCTCAGTCTGTTCAGGAGCTCCGTGTGATGCCCTGGTCCAAATCTGGGAGGAAATGCCCCAGAACTCCATCCGCTGTCTCATTAGGAGCATGCCCCAAATCGTTCTCTGTTATGCATGCAAGCACATGGGGGCCATACAAACTACTGAGTACCATTTTGAGTTGCTGCAATGAAAGTTCAGTAAAATGGATTACCCAGCTGCATAATTTTTTCTCTTTGATTTTCGGGGTGTCTTTGAATTCAGCCCTCTGCAGGTTGATAATTTTTAATTTCCATCAAATAGTGTGGCATCCTTTAGTTCCTAACTCATTACACAGTTCGTATCAGTATAGATATCCAGCATGATATTTTTCCCTACAAATTTAAAAGACAGGACATTTTGAAAAAAAAAAAAGTTTTTCTTTGTTTCTGTTAAAAAAACTTTGTAAATAGGTACGTTTTTTTCCTTCACTGACGGGCACTGATAAGGCTGCACTGATGAGGTGGCACTGATGAGGGACTTAGATGAGGCACTTATATGAGGCACTTGTTCGTTGGAGGCTAGACAGTGGGGACCTTAAGTGGAGAGTGAATACGTTTTTGCTTTTGACTGCTTTGTTGCATTTTGGGTTCTTTTTGGGGCTTTTCCTTGCGTTTTTTTAACGCCATTTTCTGGCACTTTTTAAACAGCCTATTTTTCCTTCAGCCTACTAATTAAGGGGAGTGGTTAATTGGTCACAGGTGCTTGAGGCCTATAGAAATTTCTGTAGAACTCATTTTGGGCCTGCTCATCTTTAAGCTTACTGTAACTCTGTCCAAGTGGAACTGGACTAAGTAGTGAGTTAAAAAACAAGAGTTTAAAACAGGAGGTTATAACAGGGGTCATAGTACCTATTTAGTGCGAGTACCTGAGTGTTGTCTAAGTAGTGTGTGTGCATCGTTGGTACTTGTGTATTGCGAGTGCACGTAGGTCCGCTGGTCTGCGGGTGCGCGTAGGTCCGTTGGTCTGCGGGTACGCGTAGGTCCGTTGGTCTGCGAGTACCTGTGTATTGTCTTGTTGAGTACCTGTTTATTGACTTGAGTATTAGTGTCAGGAAGCTAGTTGTTAGTTAATTTGGATAGTGTATAATCCCCAATCCTAATTAAATTAATAGGTATAATGCCCGGCGGTTGTAGAGAGGATACTCGGTGTACATCTTGCGGCATGTATGCGTTCCTTGATCATCCGATCGAGGGTGAATACTGCTGTGCAAAATGTAAGCACATTGTTTCCCTGGAAGCCCAGGTTCTGAATCTGGGAAAGAAACTGTCAGCACTGAGAAGACCCTCCATACTAAAGGAGAGCCGGAAACTTACCCAGCAGGGGACAGCACAGAGGTGGGTGGAGACAGAGGTGCAGGCACTAAAAAATAGATGGGTGACAGTCAGGATAGAGGGGGAAGTGCCAGGGAGGCCGATCCAGGGCTGGAGCATCCCAATATGTACGCTCCATTCAGTGACATTGGTGAAACCAGTCAGGGACCAGCACTGCTGGAGCTGAGGGACTCTCCTAGCTGCCAGGGGAAGAACTCCTACAGTGAGAGGGGGGGGGGGGGGGGGGGAGAGTGAAGGGAAAGGAAAGACAGATTCTGGTGGTAGAGGACTTAATTATTTTTTTTGTTGTTGAAAAGCCTGTGGCGTGCAAAACGCAACCCAAAAACTTCACCCGCTGCAGGAAAAAATGTGCACACACATAAAGAGTGAAACACAAAAAACTGCGACCAGTGCATCGTCAAGTGGTCCTCCGAAAAGGACCCAGCTATGATCCCCGGGGCATTAGGGAAAAGAGTAATCTGTGGCCCATACAGCCGAAGCCATATGGACCCAGCTTGGCCCAAGCAGCCGAAGCCACAAGGACCCAACATCTTTGGAGGGACTGCCGAAACAGAACCCTCCTCGGTGAGGCTCCCCCGAAGGGAGACCACATAAGAGCCAGCGAACTAAGCCAGAAGGCCATGTCCACCGACTCTCAAGACTTTCAGAGCAGGCCCGAGGACCAGCACCCTACTCGCCACACATAAAGTGCAAGCACCAAACAAAAAAGACAAAAACGTGACAAACACTGAAAACTGGCTTCAAGGGCAAGTTCAGAAGGTGGTGATAAATGGGGAGTACTCGGAATGGTCAAGGGCGGATAGTGGGGTCCCCCAGGGTTCTGTGCTGGGACCAATCCTGTTTCATTTGTTCATAAATGACCTGAAGGATGGGGTAAACAGTGCAATCTCTGTGTTTGTGGACGATACTAAGCTAAGCAGGGCAATAACTTCTCCGAAAGGATGTGGAAACCTTGCAAAAAAATCTAAACAAATTAATGGGGTGGGCAACTACATGGCAAATGAGGTTCAATGAAAAAAATGTAAAATAATGCTTTTGGGTGGCAAAAAATCTAATGCAATCTATACATTGGGGGAGAACCTCTGGGGGAATATAGTATGGCAAAGCACCTGGGGGTCCTAGTAGATGATGGGCTCAGCAATGGCATGCAATGCCAAGCTGCTGCTAACAAATCGAACAGAATATTGGCATGCATTAAAAAGGGGATTAACTCCAGAGATAAAACGACAATTCTCCCGCTCTACAAGACTCTGGTCCAGCCGCACCTAGAGTATGCTGTCCAGTTCTGGGCTCCAGGCTGTGCTGGAAATGGAGCGAGTACAAAGAAGGGGAAGAAAGATAATAAAGGGTCTGGAGCATAGGCACACCCTAATGCCCAGGCACACCCCAGGGCTTTTTTGCTGGCAGGATCTCCATTCTGGCACCTCTGCTGATGGACAATAGGAACGCTGTGACTATGCGAGTGGAACTGTTTTTTGTTAGGCTGTATAACTCCTGTGAGTGCACACTGTCTGCAGCCACTGACCGCGGAGTGAGCAGGCAAGCAGCCGCATTTTCCGATGCTACTTCTATAGTTGTGGCTACTGCATCCCTGACAGTTGAATATCACTTCGCCGCCTGCTGTCAGGGACGCAGTAGCCACAACTATAGAGGGTGGCAGGAGAGGAGGGGTGGCGCCCGTGCGCCCCTTATGGACGCACCGCCACTGCTTCAGAGTCCACAGCATTACCCCTTACACCAGAGTAAATAGTGTTACATCTTATATCACAGTTTCTCCCTTAAACAGGGTTCCCAGAGAGCCCCCCCTTACACCAGAATCCTGAGAGTTTCACTTTAAAACAGTGTGCCAGATAATAAGTATTTCTAGAAGGGGTCAGGTCAGCCATAGCAGCCCCCTCACAGCACAGAGTATTTTAGTTTGTTGTATGACCAGACCCCTTCCCCCTTCCCCAGTATGTGTAAGCATTGCCCTCCCCTCCCCTCCATGGGACTACAAATCCCAGCATAGCAGGCTAGACTCTCATTTCAGCTGCTCTCTGTGTCCCACACACAGTGTGAATGAGAATGACTGCAATTCACCCACCTCTCTCACTGCCTGCTGCAGTGCTGTGCACACACACACTTTTGCTAGAGTCTGTGCCCCCAACTCCCCCCTTACCAGTGACATTTCCTCAGTCCCAAGTCCCAGGCATCCTCCTCACCTCGGTACTTGCATTGTCGGCACTGCAGGGTGGAAGCTGGGAGGCGGGGCACTCGGAGGCGGAGCAGGGAGGAAAAAGTTACCTCCTCCTCTGCCTGGGACGATTCTGGTAATGCTTTTCACGGACAAAGGGCATTATCAAGAGGATCCAAATAGCAAATATGGGACATAGTCCAGCAGACAGGGGTACTAGGTTGATTGTTGTTTCTAGAAGATCACGGAGGCCTTTTTAATAGGAACAAGTAGATGTGTTACTTCTAGACCGCTTTATTATGCATCTTCTTCGGGTACTTGGTGTGGTTGAGATGTTTTATAAGGATTTTGTGATTGTTCTCGGATACATGCCGTGCATACCTAACTTGTACCTTTATCCCTCCTGTAAACATTATGTTATGTATCCTCTTGTGAGGACTTGGTTCTTCTTTTTGTTGACATTAAGGATATGTTTGTACCATTGTCCATACCTTTTTTGCTTTCAATAAAATCTTCATGGTTGAACGACCACAACATACAGGGATATACAAGGTAATACTGACATATAATCACACACATAGGTTGGACTTTTCAACCTCACCTACTATGTAACTACTATGTAACTGATAGGTGGCACTGATGGGCGAAACTGATGGGCACTCATAGGCAGGGCGGAACTGATGGGCATTCACAGGCAGGGTGGCACTGATGGGCACACAGTAGCATTTTTATTGGGCTCTAGTGGGCATCCCTGGTGAGCTCTAATGTGCATCACCCTCGATGGGTCTGCACTGATGATCAAAGCGCAACACTTCTCCAGACAGTAGATGGGTGTACCTGGGTCTAACTGGTTTCCACCAGTTCTGTGCTTATGGCACTGCTGGACATGTTCTAATGTCGAAGGGAAGTAAGCATGATGTGTCTTTCATCTGCAGCATAAGGTTTTCTTGGCCAACCACTGTGTCTACCATTCTTGTCGTTGCCTGTTTCTCTGTGCTTCTTCAAAAAATATTAAAAAGCACATCTCGAAACCCCAGTCTGCTTTGAAATCTTTGCCTGGAAGAGACCTTGCTGATCCAGTATAACTGCCCTGTGTTCTGTTGCTGTGCTGTTTTGTCATGGTGTAGACCTGTGACATGACACTGTCTTCCACAACTTCGCCTTAGTAGCTAGTAGCAGAGTTTGGTTGGTTGTTCCTTACCCAGTTTTAAGTCTCCTATCACAGACATGAGCCTTCAAACGCTGAGCTTAGAGTTACTGCATCAGGTGAGAGAAAGCATGTGAGGGGGTTTGAATCTGAGAAAAAGTTCACTCCTGTGATGGTGGAGGTGAGCAGTAACGACTAGGCCTCACTTGGCAACATCCTCAGAGTATTACAGTCAGGATTCAGGAGGTATGTAAATGGCCTACACCTATAGCAAGGGCATTATTCAACTTTAGTCAGAGCTGCAGTGTCTGTTTTCATCTACAAACACCCCTTACCTTATAAATGCAAACGTGCATAAACGCAGTTTACCGCGGTTACACAAGGTTACAAGCATTTGGCGTTTGAAATTCCAATAAACTACAGTCCTGAACGCAATTTTTCTTCTTTCAAAAAAAAATTCCTGTAACCTATAAATAATGCTATAAATGCCTGAGTTTACATGTACACATAAGATAACATAGAGTTCTGAGGCTGCTAAAAAATACGTCTAACTGCTCCTAAACTTCAGTTTAACAGCTATAGTATACATGAGGCCCAAGACTATAATATAGGCAAAACAATTGTTTTCATTTTGGATTGAGCAAGGGAGGGTTATAACCCGTGTCATATTTGTTTGTCGCCATTGGTATCCCTTTTACAAGATTTCCCATCCCGTCCCATAGCCAAACGGGAAGTGAGCAGAAATCCCTGCAAATTAATGCATTAAGCTAAAAAACAAAAAAACAAAACCAATGTATGGACTGCCTAACTCTGTAGTAAAAAGATGCCTAGAGTCTGAAGTTTGATTATGAATTTAATTATGCTCCTTTAGCCACACTAATTGTATTGCATTAAAAGATTACCCCAGATACAGACAATCCCAGAAGAAATATATATATATATATATATATATATATATATATTTTATTTTACTTGCTGTGTGTGCAAGCTCTATTGCTGACATGTTTCTTTTGACAACACTTGATGTTTGGTATCCCAAATCCATGCACACTCTATAACCATGCACTGTTATATGGATATTTTACAATTACAGTAGCTGCCACCAAATAGGGTGAAGAAGACAATCTTCGTGCTGATCACATTGCAGACCCTAGTTCACTCCCCTCTGAATTGAGAAATATTTTGCCTATGCAATATGTGCCATGTTGTTAACTAGGAAAACATTCCAACTTGAAGAGGGGGAACAACTTGGTGTTTTTTAAGATCACCATGGAGACCCTGGACCATATTTTAATTTAAGGATTATACAAGAAAACACTGTACAGATTTGTGATGGACTCACCCGGGATCATTCATCCGCTATTCTCATGTGTACGAGTCTTTAGGTCCCTTTGGTGTAACTATGATTGCATTTTTGGAGTAGTAATTTACTGTAATGGTGTTCCTCCACAAGGGGGAGCTGTGCTACCATTAGTTATGTGAGAAAATGTAAAAAGGTTAGGATATCTGACGCCCCCCAGTGTTTTTATACTGTAAACACTTTTCAAACAATTATGTAGACTGAACCGTTTATAGTAAGACCTTCTATAAAGAAACCACAACAAACTATGCCCACAATTTACATCTGAGCCAAAAAGTGTGTTCACATGAACAGCTGAATTGGAGCCTATTGTCTGATATGGGGAATAGAAAACCTTTTCGTTGGTAAATAAATTGCTTTACTGTCAAAATATACCTTGGATGAGAATATCTCATGCTTTTTTCAGTTGCAGCACCTGTTAAAAAATGCAGGGAACCCAAGTTATGACCGGTAAATGTCATTAACCATCAATGAGAAAGCTGAGCCTGGGAGCCCGATTCTGGCAGGGATGACGGAGATGTTGAAATTGAGCGCCTCATCCACAGCCCTAAGTTGCTTCCCGTATTTGCCTTTTAACAGATTGCACAGCAAGCTGTATGTTCATGGGCACCTAAAATTGAGCACCCGGAATTGCCCCTAGCGAATGGGTGTAGTAGCAACAATAGCCTGCAAGCTCATTTGGTGTGTGGGTGTTGCAGTTCCAGTTTGCCAAATCTTTTGCAGTCATAACAAGGCAATAGGTTGTAGTTGGACATCAAACCTATAAAAATTGAGGTAGCTATCATTAGTGCCCTGCAGTTGGTAATGCAACATTCTTTGATATTGCTGTGGTAGTCTTGTGTTTTTGGATATTTTCCCTTCACGTCTCATATTTCTAGCAATAAAAACAGCTGTTTATACCCATTTACTATGTAAAAAAAAAAAACTTGCATATTACTGTACATAGGTATTCTTGTGTGAGAGTTGAGTTCTAATTTTAGTAAGCAAACTAAGTTGACACTACTTAACCACTTACCAACCGCCCCATAGCAGATTTACTGCTGCAGGGGGGCCACGCTTCGCAGGATCACATATAGCATGCTGCCGGAGGCTCGCTTCCGCTGTGTTTGTGCACAGCGGGAGCCGATCAATGGGCCGATGTCCGCCGACCCCTAGCGATTGTTCGTTACACAGGCAGATTGCCATTCTGTCAGTATGGAAGGCATTGGTCCTGTGTTTCTGCAAAGCAGGAACACAATCTTTTCCTTCCACCAGTACAAGCGCCCACAGTGTCAATAGTACAGTGATGGTGCATATTTTTAGCACTGATCTAGTATCCCCAAAAAAGTGTCGGGTGTCAGATTTGTCCGCTGCAATATTGCAGTCCGGCTATAAGTCGCTGATCGCTGCCATTACTAGTAAAAAAAAAAAAAAATCCATGAATATATCCGGTAGTTTGCAGACACTATGGGCCAGATTCACAGAACAAATACGCCGGAGTATCTACTGATACTCTGGCGTATTTTCAAATTTGCCGCGTCGTATCTTAATTTGTGATTCACAAACAAGATACGACGGCTTTTGGCTAAGATCCGACAGGCTTACAGCTTCGTACGCCTTCGGATCTTAGGCTGCAATACTTCGGCCGCCGCTGGGTGGAGTTTGCGTCGTTTTCCAGCGTCTGGTATGCAAATTAGCTTTTACGGCGATCCACGAAGCTACTCGCGTGCGTAACGTCGTTTTTTCCCGTCGCAAAGTTAAGCAATCTTTTTCATGGCTTAACTTTACACCAGCCATGTTAAAGTATGACCGTCGTTCCCGCGTCAAATTTAAAAAAATATTTTTTCGGCGTAAGTACGTTACGCACGTCGCCATTCACAAACACGGGCGCCGTAATTTCACGCAAAGCACGTCAGGAAATTTACTAACAGAGCATGCGCAGAACGTTCAGCGCGGGAGCGCGCCTAATTTAAATGGTACACGCCCCATTTGAATTAGGCGGGCTTGCGCCGGACGTCTTTACGTTACTCCGCCGCAAGTTTATACTCAAGTGCTTTGTGGATCAAGCACTTATGAAAAAAACTTGCGGTGGTGTAACGTAAAGACGATACGTTACGCCGCCGCATTTGTACCTGAATCTGGCCCTATAACTTTTGCGCAAACGATCAATATACACTTATTGGAATAATTTTTTTTTCTTTTTATTGGATATGTTTTATAGCAGAAAGTATCAAAAATTGTCGGTCTTTTTTTGTTTATAGCGCAAAAAATAAATACCCTAAGAGGTGATCAAATACTACCAAAAGAGAGCTCTATTTGTGGGGAATAAACGGACAATTTTATTTGAGTACAGTGTCGCACGTCCACGCAATTGTCAGTTAAAGTAACATCGTGCCGTATCGCAAAATATGGCCTGGTCAGGAAGGGGGGTAAATCTTCAGGGCAAATGGTTGTTAAAGTGAGAAGTACATTTGTTGTATTAGTAATGCAGCTATTTCGGAGAGAGGAGTTGTGTAAAATGTTTCATTGCACACGCCCAGATATTTATAAGCAGCCTTTTTTTCATCTCCATTATGTATGAGATGGGGAGACCTAGTAATTTACAGATGAGATTGTTTCTCATAGAAAACTGCATTCTAGAAAGATCAATAGGTATTTCCTGTACTTGCTGAAAAAGTACTAAGCCTGAAAAAAATAAATGATTGCAGCCATCACATACTGTATATGGACTAGTAAGCTGCAATATATTACATTTTTTTTTTACATCTTTAGGATTTCTTTACATGCACGTATAGGCAGTAGTCCCCTCCCTCTTTTTTAAATATACAGTACTGATGTTTGATTTCAGGAATACATTTTGCAATGTATTTTCCTGGTTCATGCTCCTTACTCCTACCCTGAAATCTCAGTATGTTGATGTTGGCTGGAGCTTTGCACCATCCTTCTCCTCATGTCATTGTCCAGGCCTAAGGTATTTTTAAACTTGCACAGCAGCAAACATCGTGGGAACATCCTGTTAGACTGTGACTCCTCCTTATTTCTCAAATACTTCCCTTTATACTCCAAGCCTCCACAGACAGACACATCGTCTATCTGGCTGGGAGTGACTTGAATTACTATTGATACAATAGCCTTCTAAAAATGGGTTGTGTAATATAATGTCATGCTCAGCGAATAAAGTTTAACATATAATATAGGAATAGGGGCATTGGTAGAATACATTTGTGTACTATTCTGAATATTCTAGATATAGTCGACAATATTATTTTCTATTTGAAAGAACAGTACAGTTTATAAACATAAAATTATAAATCGTAACCGCTATAATGCAGCTGCGAGAGTGCCAGGTTGTAGACCAGGAGTAGGCAGAATTTGAGAGGTAGAGATAGATCTACAATGCCTGGGTGCGGCACACTTTTTAAAGCGGAGGTCCACCCTAAAAAATAGGCTACAAAAAATTAGATTTTTATATATATATATATATATATATATATATATATATATATATATATATATATATATATATATATATATATATTAGGGCTGTGCAAATTAACTTTTAATTAATCGATTAATCTTTCATTTTTTTGATCGATCAAAATCTTTTTGATCGATTTAAAATTCTTTTGATTGGTACTCACCTCTCCGCCAGCTTCTGGGCCTTCAGGGAGTTCCGTCAGAGATCCAGTAACGTCACGGACACCGGCGGGGCTTGCCGTGTCCATCTGAAGGGCTCCTTTGCTGTGCCTTCATATCTGCATGCCGGCAGGACCTTACTATCTGCCACACGCAAGGGCTGTTACACTTCCCTCTATCAACCTGGGATTCTACAACCATCCACTGGGAGTTGTGATAGTTCCCTTCATGGGACATCTACATGCCGACGGATTGATGTTAACCTCTCCTCATCTGGATTCAGCAGTGGTATCGTTGTACACATTTTTATACCAGTATAATACTTAGCTACATGTTTTTATGACTGCTTTTGGTACCGTTTGGTATTACTCGCACCATTTTTACAGTTTATGTAGCTACATCGATTTTATCTCCAGTGCAATATTTATTTGGTTACCTACTTGAAGACTATAAAAGTTTTAAAGCTATTCCCATCGAGCGCTGCCTTTGTGTGTTTTTTGTATCCTGCTATCCATTTTTTCCAGTGGTTGGTAGCTGCACTGGGAATCAGCCTGCAAGGAGATCAGCTAAATGTACTTGGATCTGTATGTGCGTTATAATAATCAAAATTAGTCGATTAATCGATAAAAAAAAAAAAAAAAAAAAGATTAATCGAACAGAAACATTTTGATCAGTAACAGCATTAATATATATATATGCTTGCCAGAAGTGGCTGTTACTAGGCAGATCGCCTAATCTGCCACTT
Organism: Rana temporaria; assembly: GCF_905171775.1. Classification (NCBI taxonomy): domain Eukaryota; kingdom Metazoa; phylum Chordata; class Amphibia; order Anura; family Ranidae; genus Rana; species Rana temporaria. Next base: position 207,703,137 of record NC_053489.1, on the reverse strand, counting down.
CCTTGTCTGCGGTGGTCTTCTTTCTTCTCCTCCTTGCGCTGCCTCCTGGAAAATGTGGAGCAGTGTCTTCTGGGACCTTGTGTGTGTCCCAGGAGACATCCGCCCATTCACATAGCGTCTCGCGCATGCGCAGTAGGGAATCGGTCAGTGAAGCCGCGATGCTTCACTGCTTGATTCCCTCTCCGAGAATGGTGGTGGGGCAGCCGAGACCCGAGCGATTGCTCAGCTTCGGCTGCCGACATCCTGGACAGGCAAGTGTCCTTATTAAGGCAGCAGCTGCAGTGTTTGTAACTGCTGACTTTTTTTTTAAGCCTGACCTCCACTTTAACTAGCAAGCCCTAATTAAATAGAATTTGCGGCTCTAATCGGCCGCTAGTGGGGTGGTTTTACCCCTGCTAGTGGCCGAGAAAGGGTTAAAAACCACCGCAAAGCGCATCCGAAGAGGCGCTTTGCCGGTGGTATAGCTGCTGTGCCCCACTGATTTCAATGGGCACCGCTCCAAAGATGCTGCTAGCAGGACTTTTTGTTACCGTCCTGCTAGCGTACCCCTCCAGTGTGAAAGCCCTCGGGGCTTTCACACTGGAGAGAGAGCAGCGGCTGTTTCAGGTTGGTTTGCAGGCGCTATTTTTAGTGGTGTTATGCCTGAAAACCGACCCAGTGTGAAAGGGGTCTTAAAGTGGACACTGCCAGTCAGTAGGGCAGTGGACAGTGTCAGTAAGGCAGAGATTGTGTTGGTAGGGCAATGGACAGTGTCAGTAGTGTGTTTTTTTACAATTTTATTTTTTAATTTAAAAGCCCCTGTTGTGAGCTTTGGAGAAATATCAACGGTCTAAACCGACCCCTGATGTCTCACTTTTGAGACAGAAAGGCGATTGAGGACTCTGTACATAATTTCCATGTCTGCAGAATGAATGAACAAGAAAAGATCTGCACTGTCTCCCTGTTCATTAACAAACGGAAGCATAGTAAACACAGTTTATTATGCTTCCATTTTGAATAAACACAGTAAGTGAACGGTACCGGGTGGGATAAAGGAGTGAGCAAATTAAAGCAGTGAGAGGGAGAGTAGGAGAAGCCAGCTTTCAGTAGTCATGGGGGGGGGGGGTGAATACAGGGGATCAGTTAGGGTAAATTATACCCTTGCCACCCCTCCTCTCCAGGTTTCCCTTCCCTCTGCTTCTCAGTGGCGCAGCTTACTAAGTTTCTTCAATAAAAAATATTTTAAGGTATGAGAAGTCATCACAGCTACTGGTGCTCAGTCTTTACAAGATGAGGTTATACTTCCATTAAATGGTCGGTTCATAAATGAACACATTAACCACTTCAGCCCCGAACCATTTGGCTGCCCAAAGACCAGAGCACCTTTTGCGATTCGACACTGCATCTTTTTAACTGACAATTGCGCGGTCGTGCGACGTGGCTCCCAAACAAAATTTATGTCCTTTTTTCCCCACAAATAGAGCTTTCTTTTGGTGGTATTTGATCAACTCCTGAGGTTCTTATTTCTTGCGCTAGAAACAAAAAAAGAGCGACAATTTTTTAAAAAAAAGCAATATTTTTTACTTTTTGCTATAATAAATATCCCCCCCCCCCCCCCCCAAAAAAAATATATATATAAAAAATTCCCCTCAGTTTAGGCCGATACGTATTCTTCTACATATTTTTGGTTAAAAAAATCGAATTAAGCATTTGGTTTGCGCAAAAGTTATAGCCTAGTTACTAGTAATGGCGGCGATCAGCGATTTTTATCATGACTGCGACATTATGGCGGACACATCGGGCTCTTTTGACGCCATTTTGGGACCATTGCCATTTATACAGCGATTAGTGGTATAAAAATGCACTGAATCCTGTAAAAATGACACTTGCCGTGAAGGGGTTAACCAGTAGGGGGCACTGAAGTGTGTCATAGGGATGTGTTCTAACTGGGGGGGGTGGGCCCCCGACACTGATCACTGCTCCCAATCACAGGGAGCTGTGATCAGTGTCCTGTCACTAGGCAGAACGGGGAAATGCTTGTTTACATCAGCATTTCCCCGTTCTTTCTCGGTGAGACGATCGCGGGACTCCCGGCGAACATAGAATCCGTGGGACCCGCGGTCACACTCACGGAGCTTGAGGCAACGTACTCGTACGTTGATATGCCCAGCCGTGCCATTCTGCCGACGTGTATCGGCGTGACGCGGTCCTTAAGTGGTTAATGGGTACCTAAACCCTAAAAATGTACTTCTCTTTAGTCCCTTTTCATATTCGGTTCACACTAGATGCATTGCAAATTTGTGGTGGATTCTTCACCGCATAAAAATCACAACCTGTTCATGCGAACCGATTGCGGAGTGTATGTTAAGTTAATGACACTCCGAAATCTGTTTGCAGAATCGTATTGCATGGTTGCGGACCAAAAAAAGGGTCCTGCACAAGTTTGGTGCAAATACGGTCAGATCTGAGCCATACAAATCCATGGCTCAAATTGCACACCAGGGACACCGCATGTAATTCACACAGGAATATGTTGCGATTCCTGTGCAAATTAAATGCAGTGTCCCGCACCGGTGAACCTGGGCTGAACGTATTTTTCTATATCTACTTGATATGTGCAAAAAATAGCTGCTGATTTTTTCTGAATGAACTGTGTTCATTACCTATGCTAAACTTTTATTGCTTACATTGTTCTCTGCCATCTCTTTCTCCCTCTGTGTTTTGGAGAAGGGGGAGGTATTTGCAGTATTGTCCTAGAATGAGAACACTACTTCTTGTAGATTAGATAGGTGGTGGATTTCGATCTGTGTGTACCTCACTCTGTTAAGCCTGGTACACACTTAACAGAGTGTTTTAAGCCCCATTTACACGGGCGGACCATTCAGGTCCGCCTGTCAGTTTTTTCTGCAGACCTGAACGGACGCTCCATGCAGGTCTATGGAGCGACCATGTCTGCTGACATCTGATCCGCTAAAATCAGACTTATTGTGATATGTTCGCCATCCGCCCTGGCGGATTGGATAAGATCGTATGAAACAGACATGCTGTCTGTTTTCGTCCGATCTCTACATAGGGAATTGGCGGCGCTTGATAGGCCCCTACTTTGTCCGTGTGATTTATTTTTTTGCTTTCTATTTTTAATAAATTTGCAAAGATTTCAACCAAACTTTTTTTTTAACGTTTTCATGGGGTATTGTTTGTAGAATTTTGAGGAAAAAAATGAATTTAATCCATTTTGGAATAATGCTGTAACGCAACAAAATGTTAAAAAAGTAAAGCGCTGTTGACACTTTCCAGGTGCACTGTATATTGTTATTTTTTCTTATGTATTGGTAAGATATTTGTGTGTGATTTTTATTTTATTCATTTATTTTTTCATACATTTTTGCACAACCAATATTTTTCCTATTTTAGTACTTTAAAAACTAAACATGTAAATTCCATTTCTCTGGCCCTTGTCCACTGCAAGCAGAAACTTCTTAGTGGGAGAGGTGGGCATATTTCCTGTTTCTGCCCAGTTAATGGAAAGTCACTTTTTAACACAGTGGTTAGAGCGAGGGAAAGTGGCGGCCAAACCAGGAATTAAAATAACTATTTGGAAAATAGTTAAACAGTCGAACAAAAAAAGTGTCTCTCTTGTGTGTTTTATTTTTTTCCCAGTTAGACCTGCATATAAAAAATGTAAATCATTTTTTTTTAACTGTAGAGGTTTATATTACTGTTACGAGAGAGAAAGGGAGAAATATAGCACTTATGTGTAGGATCCTCCATCAGAGCAGCTATGGTTTTGCAGTAACTAACAGCTGGCTGGACGAATGATGGCTGTAATTAGAGATTCGACATAATTTATGAACTTGTGGATTTCAAAAATATAATATAAAACTAAAGCAGAGTTTTTTGTTTTTTGTGTTGGAACACAAAAGCGAGCAGGAACTCCTAGGTAGAGGAGCCATCACAAACTATTGGGGGGCTCTGTTTTTAGGGTATCCAAAACATATAATATATGAAGTTATCACCTACAAATAAAATTTCACGTTTGGTTTGACTGACCTGTTGTAGTAAACCATTTCACCAATTGATTCACTTCTTTCTGCCTCACTTTTAGCTTCGGAGAATGCAGGAGATGATTGCTCAAATGCAAGCTCAGATGAGGATGAAGCCTGGGGATGAATGACAGCCCCCTTTTAAGGTATTGTACATTACTTCTTGTTGTTCAGATATAGATTGAAAGCACAAGGCTATTTCATGCGTTCTGAATAAAAGTATATAAAGTAGTAAGCTTTGGTTTTCAGATAGAACAGAACACTCAATATGGATTGAATAAAATAAAAAAAAGCATTGTAGTGGGCAGGCCATAGATGGTGTGAATGTCTTTCCTGCAACCTCGGGTTGCAGGAAATAAATTTGCACTATTCCCCCATCAACACAGACAGTACTGACAGGGGAATCCCGCCTGTCGAGCAATTGTCTGCTCCTTGCAGGGAGTGATTATTGCTAGCGATATTTGCAAGTGAATCCGGAAGGCTGGTTGTACCCAAGTTGATTTGATCGATCAACTTGATACATTCAGCCTGCCCATACATGGTTTTAAAGCAGGAACTGGCCGAGATTTGAACCGCTTATAGCCAGCCTTAAACCTGAGCTATGTTCTCGGCATACGTGACCAATAAAGTGCTGTATAACATATATAAATCTGCTGTGCAAGCGAAATATTCAAAATTCATATATTAAACTTCATTCTGAGTCTCCACGTAATAAAGTGCAAATATTGGAAAACTTCAAGATTAATTAAAAGTTCAGAGACCCCCATACATCTACAAGGACACCGGAAGTGATGTTTTGCCACAAGCTCGCTGCTCGTTTTCTGTGACCGAAATCACCCAAGTCACCTCTGTTAGATGAAACTCAGCACCTTAAATCACTAGCACCTTTTCTCTGAAGACACCATTCACCTCTGAACTTCTAATCACTTTTCATTAAATCTTGAAGTTTTCAAATATTTGCTCTTCATTACGTGGAGACTGAATTTTGAATATTTCTCTCGCACAGCGGATTTTTATATCTTATTTTCTGCAGAAATTTTGATGTATGATATTTATGATTATTTGCACATATATTTGTATGTTTATAACTTTAATTAATGAGCACTTTATTGGTCCTGTTGGCACTTTATTTTGGAGTGCAGCACCATATATTGGTTACTTTGATTATCTTTTTTGGGTGGTGTTTGACCCAGTCAGTGTTTGCTGCAGACACTGGTAGACCTGTCTTAACCATATGGCTGGTATTGGTCACATGTCTACCATCAGGAGGGTTTAGCATCCATAGGATTACAGAATAAAGCTCCGTATACTGTCTGAAAATTCGAACTGTGTGTCCAGCAGTCTGTCTGACAATAGCTGGTCTAATGACCAGCTTTTGCTGAAGGGACACGCTGGAGAATCTGATCAGCACCTGACGCCACTGAGCTGTGAGCGCTAATCAGAATATTCTGGCAGGGCAATAGCACAGCGGGGTAGATCGCCGCACTAGCATCGCTTGTGTTGGTGCGGTGATCTAGCAGTGTGTACAGAGCTTAAAGAGGTTATAAAGGCTGAAGGTTTTTTTTTTTTACCTAAAAACCCTTCAGTGTCCAGCTGTCCCTTCAGCCCCCCCAACACTTACCTAAGCCCAATCAAAATCCAGCAATGTGCACGAGAGCCGAGGCTCCCCTGGCTTTCTTAGTTCTAAGATGAGGCTAAATTGCAGCAGCAGAAGGCATTGTCTCCCACTGCTGCGAATCACAGCCAGGGGCAGTGTCTTATGGACATAGAGAGCTGGCTCAGGAGCAAGCTTTCCATGGAGGCACTCAGCAAGAGGGAGGTGCCCAGGGGACCAGAGAAGAGGAGGATCAGGACTGCTCTGTGCAAAACTCTCTTAGACAGAGAAGGCAAGTATGACATTTTTGTTATCTTTTTTTTTTCTTTTTTCTTTACAGTCATTTTAAAGGTGAGTTTTCCGAGACCACTGTTCACTTCTTATAAGTGTATGTGTCATTCTTGATTATGGGTTATATTGACAGTATAGAATTGGTTTTAACAGGAGGATAACTTAACGTGATGTTTAAGTCTTATTTAAATGTTTTTGTTTAAAAATAACAAACATGTTATACTTACCTGCTCTGTGCAGTGGTTTTGCACAGAGCAGCCCGGATCCTTTTCGGGTCCCTCACTGGGACTCCTGGACTCTCCATTCTGTACCCGAGCCACTGCTCAGTGTGTCCATTCAGACACAGAGTCGCAGCTTGGCCCCACCCTACCCCCTCTTTCACTTCATTGGCTCACTCACTTTGATTAATAGCAAATGAGAAGGGAGAATCCCGAATGGCGGAGCCTCTTGTGCAACATCGCTGGATCGAGATGGGGCTGAGGGGTCTACTGCAGTGTTTCCAACTCCAGTCCTCAAGGCACACCAACAGGTCATGTTTTCAGGATTTCCCTCCGATGAAACGGCTGTGGTAATTACTAAGGCAGTGAAACTGATCAAATCACCTATGCAAAATAATGGAAAGCCTGAAAACATGACCTGTTGGTGTGCCTTGAGGTCTGGCGTTGGGAAACACTGGTCTACTGCACACAGAAGATTTTTTATCTTAATGCATAAAATGCATTAAAATAAAAAACCTTCAGCCTTTAGAACAACTTTAAGGATGGAACACAATAATTTTTCCCGTGGTAATGACTATTAGAACTTTTTGTTATACGTTTAAAAATTCTTTTCACCCAACCACTGATTTATCTGCTGATATGTTTGGTTCTTGCAGTAGCCTGTGCTTGGCATATTTTCTGAATATCACAGTGAATGTTTCTGAAATCATAGGTGAAGGCATTATACAGTAAATCCTATATTGTGAAGATCTTAAATGGCTGTGGCTGAAATTGCAGATGTAGATTCCAAGGCAGAAGTAGCCGGGTTCTTTTATGCATTGCCATCTTAGTTAACCTGCCAATTCGCATCAGAGTGTAAACGTGGTTTGTGTTTGACCTTACATCATTGTTTTAGTCATATTCCACTCCGTGACCCTGTCTGTGCAACTCACATTCCAAGACAGAAATAGTCCACTACTTCCCCCAATCCTTTCCTGATTTAAAACTCTGCAGAATGCATGCTTCTTACTAGGCCCTGTAATCAGTCTGATTAACTGGTATAACCTTGGTATTCATGATAAAGAAGTCTCTTCTCTTCCTAACTATAATCTAAGACCATTCATTACCATATTTAAGTTCACAATTCCTTTACTTATGCCCCTTTTATACAGCGATTTAAGTATGGGCTGTGATTTTTGATTGAAAGAGATTCATAAACCGATTTCCAAATTGGGATATAGTTCTATATCATCATTTCATTATAGAGTGATTGGACATCCTACAATTTATCACTATCAGGCAGTGTGCAGATGATTTTAGCATGAAAGGCACATTGTATTGAAATTAATAGCTAAACATTTTTTTTATTTTTTTACAAGTAAATAGCTAAACATGTTTACATAGGTTGGGAGATGTCCACTAATGGCTCTCATTGGTCCATACTCTCGACCATCTTTAACAGTGCCTCTCATAGGCTTGTGTATGTGACCATATACACAGACTATATGCAGCTTGCGGTCTCCTTTTATAACAATTCCTAAGTTGCAGCAGCCAGAGTGTGGGTCAAACACTACCCATGATGAGATATGTGGAAAGAATCAAAGGATGGTGTTGCGCTCCAAAATAATAAATATGAAGTGCTGAAATACAGTGACAGTATGTGTCACTTGCAGTGGTAAAATAACATGTACTGATTATATATATATATATATATATATATATATATATATATATATATTTATTTTACACACAATGCTTGAAAATCTAAATGGTGTTTTGTTAAGCAGCCAGCTTTATACATCTTGCCAGCCTTACATTCTGAAAAAGAGCTTTTAAAGGGGAGTTCCACCCACAATTTCACTTTTTAAATATAAATACCCCTGTAATACACAAGCTTAATGTATTCTAGTAAAGTTAGTCTGTAAACTAAGGTCCGTTTTGTTGTTACAGCATTTAGATAGTTTATAATCTAGAAATAGACCGTGGCCATCTTAAGTGTGGGCATCATGAAGCCAGACTGTATGACTTCCTGGATTTCAGCTTTGCATATCTCGCACATGCTCAGTGCACAAGCAATGTAATAGGTTTCAGTCAGGTTTGCAAGGACTACTGGGAAACATGATGCCTATCCCAGAAACCCTTGCAAATAGCCTAGGCAAATAAGGAGGAGGAAGTAATGAAGGACTACAAAATAAAGGTATTTACAAGCAACAAAATAAATAAAAATTGTCCATTCTGAACACTATGAGATTAGAGCATGCAGCACAGACAAACATAAAAAAATGGGTGGAACTCCACTTTAAGGAGTAAATTTAGGCGTTGCCAAAGGCGCATCCATGCTCCCTTCCTTCAACCACCCACACACACGTTGTCATTTTACATTGTCAGTAAAATGCATATAAATATGTGTCACTTTGACGGGTCATGGGTTTCTGAAGGTAAGGCTATAATTAGTTTTCATTTTTGTGCCAGCAGGCTCACCTGTAAGGCACAAAAGTAATTGGCTGTCTAATGAAGTTTAAAACCTGTCCTTATTTAAATGCTGCAGTGCAGCTTTTTCTTTTTTTTTTTCTCATATAGCATTGTTGGCTATTGAATCATTCTTGTGATTTACGAACAGTCAGTAGCTGAACATTGGTCAACAGGCTAATCAGTATTGATGTCTTTTTCAATCTATCAAGTGCTCTTAAAGCGGTATTAAACCCAAAACTAAAAATGTGATATATTGCAGCTTACCATTTAGATGTGGTGACTGCACCAGTTTTCTTTTCCTTGGCTTTTCCCCCAGTGATCTGGCCAGTAATACACCTCCTGTATTAGTGAGACACAACACTGGATGAATGAGCACAGGAGGGTACAGCAGACAGCAGCAGTGTCATTCTGGGGCCGAGGGGAGTGTTAAATGTACTAGCACTTACAAATTGAAGCCAAACTCCAGCTCACACTTTTTCCTTTTGGGATTAAGGTTTTGCATGAATACATAAAAACGTATCATTTTAATCATCCCTGCCAGTGTTAGAGGTTGTAAACCCAACTTTGTACCTATAGGTAAGCCTAGAATAAGGCTTACCTATTGGTGCTGTAAATAGGAAATAAAATAGCGATTGTTGCAATATTTTATGTCACACGGTATTTGCGCAGCGGTCTTTTAAACGCATTTTTGGGGAAAAAATACACTTTAACGAATTAAAAAAAAACTAAATGGTGAAGTTGGCCCATATTTTTTTTTTTTTTTTTTAGTCCAAAAGTTTTGATTACCTGTTTTTGTGTATTTAAGATATATATATTTTTTTTAATCTAAATTATATATACAAGTGCACTGATTGGAGGCTTGTTGTGTTTAAAATAAATGTTTAAATGTAAGAAATTTTCTGTATCATTTTTTACTTAGCGGAGTAATAATGGAACTTCAGCTTTTCGGAATCCTCCCCACCTCCGGTGTCACATTTGGTACCTTTCAGGGGGGAGGAGGGAGCAGATACCTGTGTAATCCAGGTATTTGCTCTTCCAGGCATAGATCACCGTGGTGACCTACGCCACATCTGGAGCCTACTCCGCGCCCCCCCCCCACTGTCTTCTGGGAGACGCACAGGTGCCAGAAGACAGCAGGGATCAGTGGGATCGCGCAGCGAGACTCGCGCATGCACAGTAGGGAACCAGGAAGTGAAGCTGTAAGGCTTCACTTCCTGATTCCCTTACTGAAGATGGCAACAGCAGCACCTGAGGGAGAGATCGGCTTCAGGTGCCGACATCACGTGCGCCCAGGACAGGTAAGTTTCCATATATTAAAAGTCAACAGCTGCAGTATTTGTAGCTGCTGACTTTTAAAAAAAAAATTTCAGCGGAACTCCGCTGCTTTCACACTGGACTGTCATTCTAGTGGCGCTATTTGGCTGCTAGCGGGGCGCTTATATCCCAGCTAGCGGCCGATGAAGGGGTTAAATGCTCTTGTGTAGCGCCACTGCAGAAGCGCTTTGCAGGCTCTTCGGCAGCGGTGCCATTCATTTCAATGGGCAGGAGTGGTGGAGGAGCGGTATTCCCCCGCTCCAAAGATGCTGCTTGCAGGACTTTTTTTTTAACATCCTGCCAGCGCACCGCCTCAGTGTGAAAGCACTCGGGCTTTCACACTGAGACTGCGGGGGGGCCGTTTTTGCAGGCACTTTACAGGCGCTATTTTTAGCCCAAAAGCGAGTCCAACTGTTCGATTTTATGAGATGAAGGGGGGGGGGGGGGATAAAAAATCGGCCTAACATATCGGCTCAAAAAATCGGCATCATATATCAGCCGCCGCGATTTCTAAATATCGGCATCGGCCAGAGAAAAACCCATATCGGTCGACCTCTAATTTATTGTATACTGTGCCGATAATGTCACCTGCGCTCTGAAAGGAATGTCCGCCCGTGTCGTTTCTTCAGAACTGAGTGCCGTGACCGGCGACTCCCGCCCGCATGCGTGGGAGTGACATCACGCGGCTCCGGCCAGTCACAGAGCCAGAGACCGCGGGTCCAGAAGGAAGATAGGCAAAGATGGATGCGGCCTTCAGCGGTGATGCGATGCATATTAGCACATTATGCCTTTACTTTGCTGGAGACCTTGTGCTTTTAAAAAAACAGATTTGATGGCTGGATCACCAGATGAAAAACCAAAGAAAAAAAGCCTAAGGCCTTATGTACATTGCTGCTGGAGCAGTTTTTTTTCAGCTGCCCCTGAACCCTACTCTGTTATCTTATCAGTACATGTACACAGGGGCGTTTATAGGTGTTTCTAGGCAGTTGAGTTTAGAAGCTTTTTTTTTAGCACAAAAAAATTTGTTCCGAGGCATTTAAAACACCAAATGCCTGTAACAGCTTCTAAACGTTGCTAAGCGTGGTAACTCGCATTTTGCATCGTTTCGTTTACAGACGTTTTTAATTTTAACAGGAAAAAAACGTTTTTAAACGCAAACGCTGCAAACACCGCTATACCGCTTTTTTTCTAGCTGTCAAGTTCAACCGTTCAGGCAGTTTATTAACATTCTGCTTCTCCATATAATTCTGTCAGTCACTGCAGAGAAGGCATTTTGGGTGACTACTTGTCAATGGCTAGGCAAGCTTCTGTCTCCTGTCTCCAGGCACCTGACCTGAGGTCACTTGAGGTTTATATCTTCTGGGAAAAGCACATATGGTAGACACCTGCTCATCCAAATGGCTTCAGTAGAAACCAAGTCGTTTTGTTACCTCTGTGTAGTGTGTAACCTTTGAAGCATTGTGTAAAATTATAAACAGAAATGATTTCATTGATTGCAGACCAGCAAATAACAAACCCAATGTTCTTTCTCTGATATTTGGAGTCTTGACCCATGTGAGAATTTTCATAAGTATTTGTACCCTTGTTTTAAATGGTAATGACCCCATCATTTTTTTTCTGGTTGATGATGGTCTACATTTAAAGATAAACCCCTCTAAAGGCTGCAAGCCAAGATTATCTGTATCCAGTAATAAAATAATCTTTCCTGTATGTTATTTTGTTGGTTAACAATGTCAGAAACCTATTTGAAGATAAAAAAACAAAGCAGCGCTCTTTAGAATAAGTATTTTTATAGCATTTGTGGCCAACATGTAGTTATAACAAGTGTTTATTAAGGAAAACATCCACCAATCAGTAAAGCAGGGTATATACAGACAGTTTTATTCATTCAACCAGAGGGTTGAACAAAACAACATAAAGATCTACACATCCTCATAAGCAACGTGGCTGCAGGAACCTCCCCCGCTTCTGACAGAGCTCCCCAAACCCCTCACCCCCCACCCCCCTATTCGAATTACACCAACCAGCTCTGCAGTCAATGACTGCAAGCGCTGATTGAATGCTGGTTTTCCAGCAGGACCATTCAACAGAAGCCAGCCAAATTTTTATACGTGTATACCCAGCTTTAAAAGGTTTGTAAAGGAAAACATTTTTTTATCGTAATGGCTTCCTTTACCTTAATGCAGTGCTGTTTTCATGTCCTCATTGTTCGTTTTTGCTCTCAAGTTGCTGTAATTCTTCTCTGATCTCCACACTTCCTGGTTGATCTGTTTCCTGATAACCACAGTCCTGGGAGCTTTCTCTCTGTGGTCACTAATCAAGGAGGTGTGATTATTGTGTGTCTAAAACCCCACAGCACCAATCAGTTTCGTTTTCCAAACCATCACTGCCCTGTATTGGCTCTGTGGCTCTGTACAGCAGAGAGGCAGAAAACAGCATGCAAAAACGAAACTAGAAACTGCAGGTACATTATATGATTGATTTTTATCTATTTTAATCATTTTTAAAAGGAATTAGTTAACTATTATGTCTCTATACCCTGTAAACAGTCATTTCAGCAAAAAAAATAAAATAAAAAAAAAAATAAATTTACAACTCTAAGGACTCATGCGCAATGAATGTCAAAAATGCCACTTTTAAGGGCGTTTGAATTTCTTTTATTTTTCCTGCCTCTAAATGCCCCTACATGTTAGTCAATGTGTCCTTGCACACACAAAGTGCCTTGAAAAACTATTCATACCCCTTGAAATGTTCCACATTTTGTCATGTTACAACCAAAAACATAAATGTATTTTATTGGGATTTTATGTGAATGACCAACACAAAGTGGCACAAAATTGTGACACGGAAGGAAAATGAGAAATGGTTTTCACAATTTTTTACAAATAAATGTGAAAAGTGAGGCGTGCATTTGTATTTAGCCCCCCTGAGTCAATACTTTTTAGAACCACCTTTCCTTGCCATTACAGCTGCAAGTCTCTTTGGGGATGTCTCTACCAGCTTTGCACATATAGAAAGTGACATTTTTGCCCATTCTTCTTTGCAAAATAGCTCAAGCTCTGTCAGATTGGATGGAGAGCGTCTGTGAACAGCAATTTTCAAGTCTTGCCACAGATTCTCAATTGGATTTAGGTCTGGACGTGGGGCCATTCTAACACATGAATATGCTTTGATCTAAACCATTCCATTGTAGCTCTGGCTGTATGTTTAGGGTCGTTGTCCTGCTGGAAGGTGAACCTCCACCCCAGTCAAGTCTTTTGCAGACACTAACAGATTTTCTTTTAAGATTGCCCTGTATTTGGCTCCATCCATCTTCCCATCAACTCTGACCAGCTTCCCTCTCCCTACTGAAGAAAAGCATCCCTACAACAGGATGCTGCCACCACCATGTTTCACAGTGGGGATGGTATGTTCAGGGTGATGTGCAGTGTTAGTTTTCTGCTACACATAGCATTTTGCTTTTAGGCCAACAAATTCAATTTTGGTCTCATGTGACCAGAGCACCTTCTTCAACACACTTTCTTTGTCCCTCACATAGCTTCTTGCAAACTGCAAACGGGACTGCTTATGGCTTTCTTTCAACAATGGTTTTCTTCTTGTCACTCTTACATAAAGACCAGATTTGTGGAGTGCACGACTAATGGCTGTGGATCTCTGCAGCTCCTCCAGAGTTACCATGGGCCTCTTGGCTGCTTATCTGATTAATGCTCTCCATACCCGGCCTGTCAGTTTAGGTGGACGGCCATGTCTTGGTAGGTTTTCAGTTGTACCATACTCTTTCCATTTTTCGATGATGGATTGAACAGTTCTCCGTGAGATGTTTAAAGCTTGAGATATATTCTTTTATGACCTAACCCTGCGTTAAACTCCAACTTCATGCTTGGCCTGTCTGATGTGTTCCTTGGCCTTCATGATGCTGTTTGTTCACTAAGGTTCTTTAACAACATCACTGAACAGCTGTATTTATACTGACATTAAATTACACACAGGTGAACTCAATTTACTAATTAGGTGACTTTTGAAGGCAATTGGTTCCACTAGATTTTAGTTAGAGGTATCGGAGTAAAGGGGGCTGAATACAAATGCACCCCACACTTTATTTACAAACTTTTAGATATTTATTTGTAAAAAAAAATTGAAAAACATTTTTCTTTTCCTTTCACTTTAGATTAGGGTCTCAAACTGGCGGCCCTGATATAAACTTCTGCACAACTTTATCCTGGGCCTCTCTGTTGTGTTCCTTGGCCTTCATGATGCTGTTTGTTCACTAAGGTTCCCTAACAAACCTCTGAGGGCTTCACAGAACAGCTGTATTTTACTGAGATTAGATTACACACAGTTAGACTCTATTTACTAACTGGATTCTGAAGGCTATTGGTTCCACTAGATTTTAGTTAGGGGTAGTAGAGTGAAGGGGGCTAAATACAAATGCACATCACACTTTTCAGATATTTGTAAAAAAAAAAAATGAAAACCATTTATCGTTTTCCTTCCACTTCAAAATGATGTGCCCCTTTGTGTTGGTCTATCACATAAAATCCCAATAAAATGCATTAAGTTTTTGGATATAACATGACAAAATGTTGAAACTTTCAAGGGGTATGAATACTGTAGGTGTTTACCGCCATTTAGAGGCAGAAAAAATTGCTTCACTTGTGCAATCAGGGGAGGAACATTCTGGCAGAAAAACTTGCCAAACGCGTGTGGGAGACTAGTGGGGAAATGTTTGTTTGCAGTAATGTGTGCTTACTCCTGCAAGTGGTTGATTGATCTCAGCATTTACCCCCATATGGCCCTATGGACACACAAATCTTGCATCCTATGGCTTGCAAATATCGGACCATGTATGTCTGGTCTTGTATGAATGACAAGATAATACATTTTCTCCAATATTGTATTTATTTCAACCTTCAGTGTAATGTCCCGTACACAACGATCCCAAAATCGGACGACAGATCATCCGTTTTTCTTTTGCATGCTAGTTGCATATTGAAAATGGAGAGGTTACTAAAGTTACAAAAATTCTCATACGACAGAATAAAAATGTTAAAGCGGTGGTTCCCCCTAAAACAAATTTCTAACAATACATTCGTAAGACTGCTTACACTGCGGGTAGGCTGGCTTTTGTTTTGTTTTTTTAGTACATACCTCGATATCGCCGTTTCGTCCCTTGGCGGTGGGCATTCCTAGTTGATTGACGTTCCTCCGACGGGCACATACGTGACGTCACGACTTTCCGACAGAAGCCGAACGTCATTGCGCAGGCGCCGTATAGAGTCGGCTCTATACGGCGCCTGCGCAGCGACGTTCGGCTTCTTTCGGAAAGTCGTGACGTCACGTATGTGCCCGTCGGAGGAACGTCAATCAACTAGGAACGCCCACCGCCAAGGGACGAAACGGCGATATCGAGGTATGTACTAAAAAAACAAAACAAAAGCCAGCCTACCCGCAGTGTAAGCAGTCTT
Organism: Rana temporaria; assembly: GCF_905171775.1. Lineage (NCBI taxonomy): Eukaryota > Metazoa > Chordata > Amphibia > Anura > Ranidae > Rana > Rana temporaria. The sequence goes on along the minus strand of NC_053489.1, from coordinate 207,687,782 downwards.
ACGAATGTATTGTTAGAAATTTGTTTTAGGGGGAACCACCCCTTTAAGTGATGTCGTCATGTGTTGTAGTGTATTCCTATCGTATTTTCGGACGACAACTGTACTTATTAAACGAAAATCGTATTAACTGGTATCATACGAGAAAATTTTTCACGTTTGTCCAATCGGACAACAGCGCATGAACTGTCGTGATTGGCTCTTGAAAGCTCAGAATTAGTGATCCGATTATCGTACGATCGATTTGAAAGCGGTATTTTTTGTCTGCCTTAAGAATATATATTTTTAGCTTGGAATAAAGGAATTCCATCAGACATCTGGTCCCCATCAATGCAGAAATTGAACCCAGCTGATGACACAGGGAGATCCCCGTTGCTTGTGCATAGGGTTTGTAAAGCCTCTGCAGACAGAGGATTATCATCATAACTGTGAAATTCAGAATATGATTCAGTTTATGAATAATGGTTTTCAGTGGTTTGGTGTTTGTAAAGCTGATGGGTCTTCTGTTTAGTTCAAATAAATGAGTTCTTAAACAGTCCAGTAAATGGAAATATTGCCTTGCAGCAATGCATACATTGTACCACTGTTTGTGTATCTTGTTTCCATGTCTTCTAAATTATGTTACACATTTAACCCAAATATTGACTTAACCATGATGGATCAGAGGCTGCTCATTTGGTCACAAAACCATATGGGGATTAGGAAGACTATGCAAGGCATGCACATTCTGTGAGCCATGTTTTAGTGACTAATAGTACACAGATCTCAACCCTGCAGTGCTGACAGTGTATCCAGATGTGCTTTGTGCAGGTTTTTGAAGTACTGGTAAGTGGTTTGTGATAGAACTCATTAGATGAGTATAGACACAACAAGTGCGTTTATCTGCCTTTTTACCACAGCTGTAAAGTTTAACCCTGGAATGTGCTGCATGTGGTTGTGTGCCAGAATGTACATACAGCTGTAATAGAAGAGTTTGAAATCCTATTTTGTGTCTCCTGATAACTCTCATTTTCTAAAGATATTTAAAGGAGAAGTTCACCTCCCATAACATGTTCTACACGTTTTCAGGGTGGAACGTGTAACATATTTGCACTTCTGCAGCCTTCTGGTGGATCTGCTGCCTCTGTGTGACAGCAGTGCGGGGAGAATTTCCCTGTATTAACTGTCCCTTTATTAAAACAAGTGTGGCCATGCTCGGCTGTCGGCTTGTAGTTCTCAATGAACTATCTTGGTGCTGTTGAGTGCTCTGGTAGTTCATTGATTTTTTCTTGTCAGTGTTAAACTGCCTGCCCATATGATGTACAGGCAGACAGTTTAAACCAGGGGTGCCAAACCAGTGCCCCGGGGGCCTCATGTGGCCGCAGAGCCCTCTGATGTGGCCCACGACCTCCTGCTCTGGGATGGCTGGTTGGCAAGTCCAGATTGCAGGTTTGCCGACCTGCCATCCGAGAGCATCAGTGTTGTGAATGAAGCTGGCGGTAGAGAAAGCAAACGGCTTTTCAGAAAGTGCACCACACCTGCAGGATTTAATAGACGTCTATGGAAAAGTGCAGCTAACCGGCAGGAAAACCACAGGTACACTACGCCACAATAGACTGCAGACCATCAGTATAAAAGCAGCCTTAGGCCCCTTTCACATGATCGGTCTGACCCAATCAGACCCTCCATTCACCTCTATGGAGCGGCAGATGTAAACAGACTTTTGTCCATTTACACCTGCCTACCTCCAATCCGATCTGCTAAAAAAAAAAAAAAAAGATCTGCAGCCTTCTATCTGATTGGATCGGAGGGCCCATAGAGTATGCTTTACATATGCAGACTGGACACATACCTGTCATCTGCCCACCTCCGCTCATTGTGGCCCTCCACTGGTTACCAAGTCACTTAAGTGGCCCTCTGCCTTCAAAAGGTTGGGCACCCCTAGCTTACACTGACAGTCTGCAGGAGTCCAGCATGGCACCAGCGATCTGTTGATCGCTGGTGCAATGCTTTCCAACCTCCTCAAAAACTTATTTATTAAAAAAAAAAAAAAAAAGTGCAATTTTTTTTTTTAACTGCAAAGGTGAATTTCTCCTTTAATTTTGTGAGGTTTGGAGGGTCTTTTAGTGGATGGCAAGAGTCGTCTAGCTTCTTTAAACTGATCTGTACTTTTAAAACAGTCACCTCAGCATGGCTTCCAGGAGGAAAGATGAACAGGAAATAGTTATTTGCTTGGGATTCCTTGCACTGTTTTTTTGGAAAACCATGTCTGGAGTTTATTTGATCAAGTTTAATTTATATTCCCTGTAATGCTTTATAAAAGTACCTCTCAGTATGAAACACACTATGTACCTGTTCTTGCTCTTTCATCTGATTTTTTTTCTTTGAACAGGTTCCTGGAGCAGCATAAACCCTTTTGCCGCAGAGGAAAACCTGGGCCCAAGATGCTATGCAACTGGCCTGGACCTTTATCATTTCTTCCCCCTTTTCTGTCTTTGCTTATTTCTTTAATAACCCTGTAACTGGTTTATGTATATTTTTATATTCACCTATTTGATATTAATATTGAGCTTGTAGTTCGAGTACAGAGATGCCTGTGCTCATCGTAGAACTTTTATTTCTCTTATCTCTTTTTTCAAACAGGAAGATGTATGTTTAGCTGCCAGCTGTGTGTATTTGCACTGCCCTTTTATTATCACTAGCTCTGGAAAAGTCACCTTTCTTTGCACTTTTCTTCTTACAAGAACCCTTTGTGCCAGAGACATGATTAGGCTATTTGTCACTGCAGTTACACATAGGGTAATACTACTTTTTTAACACTATGAATTTAAATAAAATGATACTGGCAGAGCATGTAAGGTACGAAAAGTTTTAAGTCATTTCTGTCCAGTGAAATGGGAGCATTGTTTTTATATACTAATGGTACCGGACCTGTAAGAAGTGCCTTCACTCAGTGAAAGCTAGCGTCTGATTGTAATGCACCACAGCATTGTGTATGACTTTAATAAGCTATTCCTGTTAAACCAACTAGTGCCTTAATTCTGTTGGACTGATTCAGTTCAACTCCATTAAACAATGAAGGATGTGCTGTACTTTTTTTTTTCTTTTTCTTGTGTACAACTGTTAATGTAATCTCTGGATTATCTGCAATAGAGAAGCTTCTTGCCATAGGCACTGAAGGAGTACTGTAAGGGTAATTTGTACCGTGGTGAGAAATATTCTGACATGGTTATCTCATTCCACATTTTCTCTTTCTAGAAGAATCATAAATAACAGATGTGTTAAAAATGAAGATAAAGATCAGGCATGCCACTGTGAAAGCACTGTCAGTATCTTGCTCACTACAGTTGTTTCTACGCAGGTTTCGAATATCCAGGCTTTGTAAAAAGTAAGGAATAAAGATCCAGGCTGTGAGGTCTTGAGCTGGACGATTGTTACACACAAAGATTGTCAAATATTCAAGATTTAGTTCAAAGTTACTATTGGGCACTTGGCATAATAAACCAAATATGAAAGTTTTTCATGTGAACGTTTGGTAAAGTATTGTGGTTATATTAGATTTACTTTACATATGTAGTTGAAGTATAATACATTCTTACTTTGTTAAAGAGCAAGTCTCACTTTCCGTTCTCCACACTCCATAACAAAGTATTGTTTTCCTATCAAGCCTGAGTTTTACAAATAACGTAATATTCCTGAAGATGGTTCAGCTTCTCTCTGTGTGTGAAGGTCTTAAGAGGAGAGAATTTACCTTGGCAAGCTTTGACTTGTTATGTAACGCACATTCCATCTAGGTAGACTATTTTTTAGCAGGTGCAAAACCTTAATGCATGACCTCTCTGCTGTCTTATTTTAAACTCTGACAGAAGTTATATCTAATAAACTGTACAGACAACTCCAACTTTGTGTGGTGCAATTGTTTTGATGCTAACTCTTGAAGTGTAAAGGAATGTGGACTGAATGAGACCAAATGTTTCCCTGAACACTTTCCCTTTTTAAGCCAACCCTGGTTACATTAGACCATCATTACCTATTCCTCGACAATAAATATATATAATATATTTTTTACTTTGATAATATTACCACCTTCACTCATTTCGTTCAGTAATATACCAAGTCTACCAAGGGATTATAAGGATTACGGCAGGGAATATAGTTTAGTGTAGAATTTGCCTATAGCAGTCTCAGTCTCTCTAAGCCAAGCAATCCTAGCCTTCTGGTACATGGCTGCCCCCATGAATGCCATGTTCACTGGCCAGAATGTGCAGGCGACTGAAGAAAGGAAGAACAAAAGAGTTCCTGTGGTTCCAGGAGTGCAGTTTTCTACAGGGTATGGCTGGGACTGGTGTCATGTGCAGATGGGTCTGTTCAGGCAGCAGGCAGAGACGTGGTCAATAAACAGGCTGAGGATCATTCCAGACAGCAAGCAGAGACATGGTCAATAAACAGGCCGGGGTTAGTATAGGCCGCAGGCAGAGGCAACACTGCACCGGTGCTGGCGGTGATTAGAAACACTTGCTGGCTGCACTATTCTGGTGACAGTGGGACTTTGTATAGCATTGGTTAGGAACACTGTTGCTGGCTTATACTGGTCTTGTGACACTGGGCACTAGTGTGGCAGCAATCGGGAACATTGCTGCTGACTTGCGCTGGGACTAGTGGTGAAACTGTGATTGGGGTGGCGGTGATGAGGAACACTGTTGCTTGCTGCACTAGTCTGATGCGGTGGCAATCTGGAACACTTGATGCTAGCGACACTGTGGATAGTGTGATCGGAGAGCTGTGACTGGCTGCACTATTAAGGCTCATTTATGCATGAGGTTGGGGGGGGGGGTGATAAAATCTTGCATTTGGGCTGCGGTTTTACCACCCCATAACCACTACCCCTTTTAGCTGCAGAGGCAGCAGCCAGGGGTGTACACATGCCATCGCTGTGATGCTTTGCTTCGCAGCTGTACGCTCACCAATCACAACCCATTCAAGTGAAAGCTTGTGCGAGGTACTAAGGGTTAAAGCAGGTGGTGAGTAGGTGATATAGTGCCTTCTTACTGCCTGCCAAAGGCTCTCTGAAGAGTGAGCCAAACACAGGTGGGTCTTCAGAGAGCATCGCACATGTGGGTCTTTATGGTAGTATTATGATTGGTATGGCGTGGCGATCAAGGACACTGGGACTAATGTGGCAGTGATCAGGGACACCGTGACTGGTGCGGTGGTGATTAGTGGCACTTACTGGCAGCGCTAGTGTGGTGACATTGTACTGCTGTGGCGGTGATCAGAGACGATGACTGCTGGCAGTGACAAATAATATCATCAAAGCAGCCAGCAATTGTACATGATCACTGCCACAGCAGTACAATGTCACCGTAGTGTCACTGCACTTGCTCTGGTAAAAGTATGTGTAAAAAGTTTAAAAAACATTTCTTTGCAGGCTTGCTACTGAGTTGGGCTGTGTGTGTCCATAGACACACACAACACAGCTCAGCCCCACCCCCTTCCCACTCCCTCCTCACAGGATTTGATTGACAGTATCAGGAGAAAATGGCTCTCACTGCTGCCTCTGTGTTCTGAGAAGAGAGGAACACAGACCAGTGCCGCTTTGGATGGGCACACCACTGGATCGAGGTAGGAATTGGGTAGTTATATATAGGCAGGTGAGGGGGAGATACAATTACTGGGACATGTCTTACCTTACTGCAGGGAATGCATTAAGGTAAAAAAAAAATCCTGCTTTTAGAAAAATTGAAGGTATAGATATTTTTATATAATTACATTGGTCCAGCTTGGACCAATGTAACTGTGCATATACCTTACCTGTGATAGCTTGAAATGTAGTAGGCACTCCTATTACAGTGATCCCAACTAGCGTCTAGGTCCCACACCAAACGGTGCAATGCTTCATTGTGAACACAGGAGGTCAGCTGCTGGGCATGGGTGCCATTCTGATAACACTTTACATTTTTCTCGATGGATGCAAAGCATTTACTGATTGGACAAGGTGAAGAGCGGGACGTCGGGTTCCCTTACGGAATTGAGTAATCTTGTGTACAGGGGCCCCTCTGCGTACCTGTCTCTCCGACCTCGACCCTGCGGGTCTGGGGAGTAGCCAGACATCGGTACCTGTGTCCTAGTAGGTGGTCCCCTTATTGCCCTCTATGGGGAAACCCTTCCCTCCCTCATTTCAGAACCATACTAGATTCGCAACTCTGGGCCCTCTTTGGCATCAAGCTGTTGCGTGATATTTTCCAGGCTGGGTCCCTACTTTCGTTTTCGGGCTCTAGCGGACAAATTTGGCCTTCCTGCATGAATGGCATTCAGGTATCACCAGCTGCGTCAATCAGCCAGGGCACAGTTCCCGTTGCCCCTAGTCTCAAGGCGGACCCTATTGAGGAGTTGTTGGCACAGGAGTCTCTCACTAAACATATGTCTGCATTGTATTTTCGCTATTCAACAGAAGAACTCGCCAAAAATGGAGGCCCTGTGGGATAGATGGAAGGCGGATTTGCCCAATTTAGATAGGGAGACCTGGGAGGAGTGCTTTGAGGTTAGTTCTAAAATTGTTATTTCTTCCAGAGACAAGTTGATCCAAACAAAGTTTTTGCATAGGGTGTACAACACGCCTCAGAGGCTGCACAGAATCTATCCGTAACGGTCCCCAAATTGCCCACGTTGTCACTCACCCGATGGCACCTTTTTTTCACATGTTCTGGATCTGCCCAAGGCTGGCGAGGTTCTGGGCTGCGGTTGGTGAATCTATTAATATCCGTCTTCAGCTGGATATACATCTTTGACGGCAGAGTTAGCCCTACTGGGAGTGCAGGATGATGAGCAAAGGCCGAGATATATTAAGACCCTGATCTCACTGCTGCTCAAAATGAAATCCTGCTGAAAATGATCTCTCCCTTGCCTCCCACAGTTGTTTCATGGGAAAATTTGGTTAATGCAGTGCTCCCATTATACAAGTTGACTTGTATAAGTAGAGAATGTCCTCTGAAATAAGAGAGGGTTTGGCGGCCATGGACGGATCCCACGTATGAAGCTAACCCTTGATTACTATTGGATGCAGGTGTGCTGCTTCTGGGACATTGTGCAGGCCTCGGCCTCTCCCTTCCCCTTCCTCCCTTCCCTCTCCCTCCTCTCCTGTGTTCTCCATATTTAATGGATGTTCATTTGTATAGATATGTTGACCGCTGATTTGTGGCTATCCGAGTCGCATATTCTTCTCCTCCTATGTGATGTACCTTGTGATTCAGATTTTTTTTTTTTTTCTGTTTTGTTCTGCCCTTACCCACAGTGATTTGTCATGTACCATATTTGTGCTTTTCCAATAAAGACCAACCTTGTTGTTAAAAAAAAAAAAAAAAAAAAAAGAGCGTGACGTCGCCACCTGCCTTTCCACCTTGAGCAGTCAGAAAATGCTTTCCATTCATTGAGAAAATGCAAAGCAATCTCTAAATGGCACCCATGATGATCGGCCAACTTCCTGTTTTCACAATGTGGCAGTGCAGCCACTCGGCACAGGACCCAAAAGCTAATGATCACTGTAGTAGCGGTGCCCACTACAGTGAATTACAGCTTCTGGGATCTTGCAGGTTTGGTATATGTATAGTTTCATTATACATGTAATTCTTTATGTGACTGAAGCAGAACACAGTGAAGATTCTGGAGTGGCAATCACAATCACTAGACCTCAATATGATTGAACCATTTTTGGAGCATGCAGTCCATGCTAGACAGCCCAAAAATTTACAGGGCCTTGTTTTTTTGCCAAGAATAATGGGCAGCTTTGTCATGTGAAAATGTAAAGGGCCTCATTCAACAGTATTGCAAGCTGCATGGGCAATACAGGATATTAAGAACTAAGGGTATGCAAACGTTTGAACCGTGTTATGCAATCATTGTCCTTTATTGCTATGGTTTGTTCCTGAAACTCCAGAATAAATATTTCTTAATTGTGCAGTGCACTATTCTTTAACCACTTCCATACCGGGCACTTACGCCCCTTCCTGCCCAAGCCAATTTTCAGCTTTCAGCACTGTCGCAATTTGAATGACAATTGCGCGGTCGTGCTACACTGTACCCAAACAATTTGTTTATCATTTTGTTCCCACAAATAGAGCTTTCTTTTGGTGGTATTTGATCACCTCTGCGGTTTTTATTTTTTGCGCTATAAACAAAAGAAGAGTGACATTTTAAAAAAAAAAAACACTTTTTTACTTTTTTATTTAATAAATATCACAATTTTTTTTAAAAAAACTTTTTTTTCCCTCAGTTTAGGCCGATACGTATTCTTCTACATATTTTTGGTAAAAAAAATCGCAATGATCATATATTGATTGGTTTGCGCAAAAGTTATAGCGTTTACAAAATGGCTGATAGATTTATGGCATTTTTATTTTATAAATTTTTTTACTAGTATTGGCGGCGATTTGCGATTTTTTTTACTGTCACATTGCGGCGAACACATCGGACACTTTTGACACGTTTTTGGCGCCATTCACATTTATACAGCGATTAATGCGATAAATATGCACTAATTACTGTATAAATGTGACTGGCATTCAAGGGGTTAACACTAGGGGGTGAGGGAGGGGTTAATATGTATACCTGTATTGTGTTCTAACTGTGGGGGAAGGGGGGTGACTGGGGGAGGTGACCGATGCTGTGTCCCTATGTACAAGAGACACAGATCGGTCTCCTCTGTCCCCTGACAGGAGGTGGAGCTCTGTGTTTACACACAGAGCTCCACGTCCCTGCAATGTCGTTACCGATCGCGGGTACCTGGCGGACATCGCGACCGCCAGGCACGCGCATGGGCATCTCGGGGACGCCGCCGACGCGTTTGCGCGCCCCCCAGTGGCCGCAGGAATACAGGACGTCAATTGACGTCCTGTTGAATATTCAGAGTCACCGTGGAGCCGTCATTTGACGATGGCCCGGTACTCTAGTGGTTAAAGGATATGTTCACCTTTCCAAAAAAATGCACATTTATGTATATTTCTTTTTTGTTCGAAGCCTGTTAAACATTGCGCCCAGGATCAGTAGATTGTGGGTGTAATGCCTCGGTTCTGCAGACTGTCTGTGTAGCTGTCTGCCTGAACCTCTGATACAGGCAGGCAGTTACACTCTGACAGGAAGCTTAATGAACTACCTAGAGTGCTCAACGCCCTTGTAGTTCTTTGAGAACTACAAGCAGACAGCCACATTTTTTGTAGTTTTTACAGTACTTGTAGTTTTTACATTCACAGAACACTGTGAATCAGTGACATGGCCAGGCAGAGCCCTGCATGACTGCATTTTTTTAGATTGTGACAGTGGGTGGGGGAGAAGATCCCCTGCTCGCTGTCAAAACGTGGGCCCGTGCATCTGTAACGTTTTGCCCTGAATATGGGTGTAACATGTTACAAAAGGTGAATTTATTGACCATAGGTGAAGTCTTGACCATGGCTTATTTGCTGAAAGACGATGGACTACCCCTCTACTAAATGCAGGTTTCTGGCTTGTAATTTCAATATTACTGGATTATTGAAGACTACGCTTGGTTCACATAAAGAAATTCCCCACTCCAGCTGCATTGACCCCACTGTGGCAATATGATTGCAGCTTCTGGATCAGTCATGCCTTGTGGAACCGTACCTCTGCCACATGGAAGACCGGGGACTGGCCTGTAACATTGCACAGGACTCTGTGCTTGGTGCTCACCCTTGGTACAACAGTGCATTTAGTTATTCTAGACTTTGAAGACCCTCTCCATGGAGGAGGAGGTATACCTTACCTAAGTGGGGAGTCAAGCTACTGAACTCTGCACCTTGGTCTTTGAACCTTATTCTCCGCTCCTCTGTCTCCACTTCTCAGCCGTTTCAACTAGGGAGCAATTTTTAGCCTTTATGTCGGACCTAAGGGGTTGAAAGGGGAGAGTATAGCCTCTTTTAAAATGGTGGTAAAGGTAGTACAATGTGCCAACATCCCATTTAGTATGTAAAACAGTGAGACCTGATTATTAAGATATCATTGGCTGCTTGAAACCAATAAACATCAAACTCATAGGTTAGAGGGGGCAAGGGGGTGGGGTTTTTTTTGGTGGGGACTTTTCACGGCACTGATAGGAAACGGAAATAGTAAAAAATAACAATATTTATTAAACATAAAACAATTACAGACTTAAGGGGGGAAAGCCTCTGCTCTGATAGAGACTATGGGAAACAGAAAGCGCAAGCTGTTTTATTACCTCCTCCCTTTATTTTTTATTAAAGATAAATTGAAAAAAAAAGTGCTTTTGTTAACAATATTTTAACAATCTTTTTATTATTTGAAATAAAGTGCAGAACTAAAGCATTTTAGGGAGGGTTATAACTCCTGTCAGTTTATTTGCCTTCAGTTCCTGCCCCATAACCAAAACAGGAAGTGAGAGAAAATCCCTACAAAATTTTGGAATCCCTGGTTGTCACCAGAACTAGTGTCCTCATTGGAAGATTTCCAATCTGTTCCTGTTCTGGTGGCAACCCAAACTCTTGAATTTCCTTCACTTTTGGTGATAATGATAAACATGACAAATGGGGAGGATGAATTTACCTAATAAAAATACATACAGCAATAAAAACCTAACAGGTGTTCTAATCCCTCTCCATTCTAACCAAAAGTAAAAAAAAAAATATTTTGCATTCATTTGAGCTGGCAGATGGAGATTTTCCTTACTTTGCTGTAAAGCTTGTTCACACACAACTAAATGAGTAGGTATGTTGCACATTGCAAGATCATATGTGGGCACCTTTTTTGATCTGGTGTTCCCCTGTTATACCATCCAATAGGACAGGGTCCACCTACAACATAACCTTCATATGAAGGATTCCACCTGTGGGCCTCAGTGGGTCTGGACTTCCCATGCATAGGGGACTCATGTTGCTGTTCCCCTGACTTATTCTTAGAATATTTTGTATTTACTCATACCTACAATTGAACTTGTTTGACACCTGATAGGGATGGAGAGGGCGGCAACTCCCTAGGGCAGTGTTTGTTGTTTTTAACTTACGTGGAGTGTCTGCGTATACATGACTTAACCTTCTTTACCCCTGAGGAAAGAGACTCAATAGACTGAAACGTGTCGGGTGAAGGACATCTCTTCCACACCACCATCATGTCACAGTTGTAGCACCACCAGTTGTTTATTGTAATGTACACTCTGTGTTATTCTTTTTAACCAGATGTTATAAATTATTTTTTTACCTCAATGTGATTGTTATTTATATTTAAGTGTATTTAAAGTCCAAATCTGTGGGGAATCCTTTTTTCTGCTGAACATCCATCCTGAATGCATTTGTTTTGCTTTCCAAAAAATGCTTCTAAACTCAACTGCCTAGAAACGACCCTGTGTGCATGTACTGATAAGATAACATAGAGGAGAGTTCACATGAAAAAAATGCCCAACTGCTCCTAAACTTCTTTTTACCAGCAGCAGTGCACATGAAGCCCAACGAAAATTCACCTTCTGCATTTGCCCTGTTTACTATTATCATTGAAAGTAAAACAAAATGCCAAATTTTGGGAAATATTCCAATGGGGACACTCTTGTGACCTGGGGGAATTCCCTAATTTGCAGGGATTTCGTCTTGCTTCCTGTTTTGGCTAATGGGGCAGGAAGTGAAGGGAAATCTCCGCAATGGGACACAAATGGAAAAAAAGCCTTACAGGTGTTATAACCTTTCCTTGCTCTATCCAAAATGAAGAAAAAGGTTTTGCCTATAGTTCTACTTTAACCTCTAACTTCCCTCTGGGGCAGCAGAGATTACTACCTGCCTAAAACCTCACAGTGATTACTTGCTGCAGAAAGTTAACCCCGCAGTCCCCCAGCTTTTATAAGTAGTAACCTGTCTGCCATGTATGTGATCTTCAACAGCATGTGCATCAACCCTTCAGTTTTAAATATTTAGTGTCTGTGCGCATTACCCCTCAGTGATTATCCTCAGAATATGAGCATTGGCAAGTAGTGCTCGGGCACAATGTCTTCTTTTGTGCATCCTTAATTTTCTAGCTGCCATTACCGTGCCCATTTGCATTACCCCTCAGAGTCCAGTCTCCAGCACATATGTGATAACGGTTCACATTTATTCAGTGCACATATATCAGTGTGATCTCAGCAGACTGGTCAATTTTCTGTTTAATAATACCTAGCTAAAAAGTTCTGCCCAAATGTCCCTACCAGTAGCTTCACTGTTCCTTGACTCCATGACCCAGTTCCTGCTAATAATTTTAATTTTGAAGTTTTCATTTTCAATAATTACACTGACAAACTCTTCTTGTTTCAGCAAATGTATGGAAAGTTTGTAAAAACTGGCTGATTTTTAACACTGTTCATAAATATCCGTTACGGACAGCGGCAATAAAAAAAAAAAGTCAGTGGGCTTAGGAACTGTGCATGTGCAGTTCTTAAGCCATGATGGCTCAGGTGGGGGTCAGCCTAGGCAGGCGCGTGGTGGTGTTTTTTTGGCCTTTTACAAGTTGTAAGAGGGGGAGCTGGGAGGAGAGGAAGTGCTGGGATGGGGGAGGCCAGACTACAAAATTAAGAGAATCAAGAAGCAAAGCAGAGGACCCAGAGCGTAGTCCGATTAAGCCTGCCCTCAGTGGCAGGAGTGTCGAGGTGATGGAGAACCGGAGTCCAGATGAAAGATCAAAAAAGCGCTGCCCTGTACCCGAGCAGTGTTACAGGGAAGGCAGGTCAGTGACCGCTCCAGCCGCCCATCCCAGGCCATACAAAGTCTGTGGGAGTTCAGGTCACTGATGCAAGTGGGAACTCATACACTAAAGTGAATACATTAAGGTAAGGGGGACACTGATATATCAGTAGCCCCCTATTACCTTAGTGCAGTGTTTCTCAATTCCAGTCCTCAGGCCCCCCCAACAGGTCAGGTTTTCAGGATTTCCATTATTTTGCACAGGTGATTTGATCAGTTTCACTGCCTTAGTAATCACCACAGCCTTTTCATCTGAGGGAAATCCTGAAAACCTGACCTGTTGGGGGGGCCTGAGGACTGGAATTGAGAAACACTGCCTTAGTGTATTCATTCTGCAGAAAGTGGTCTGTGGTCACTAGTCCACCCCACCTCATTGTTCCTGGCATTCTCCCTTAAATCGATGTCCTCAGAGTTCCCCTTTACATCTGGGTCTGCAGGATTCCCCTCTGCAGACGTTGACATAAGGGGGAACTCTGATGTAAAGGGCAATGCTGCAAAGTGCAGACCCTGATGTAAAGGGGAACTCTGCAGACTCTAATGTAAGGGGGGGGGCTCTGGTGACCTGAGACCACCTAACATCAGAGTTCCCCTTTACACTGGAGGCCGCAGCATTCTTCAGAGTTCCCCTTTACATCAATAACAGCAGAGTTCCCATACTGTAAGGGGGAACCCTGTGGATTCTGAGCTAAAGGGGAACTCTGATGTAAGGGAGAACTTTGTGGACCGTGATGTAAAGTAGAACTCTGTGGACGTTGTGCAAGGGAGGCTCTGGTGACCCCTTACATCAGAGTCCAAAGCATCCCCCCCTCTATATGAAACACTGCAGATTTCCCCTTTACATCGTAGTCTACAGTGTTCCCTTTCACATCAGGGTCCGCAGAGTTCCCAATTGCACTGTAAAGGAGAACCAGGCAGACTGATGTAAAGGGGGACTGGGTTATATTAACCCGACCCTTATGTAAAAGGAGAAATATGTTGTTTTTTTTCCCCTACGTCTCGCTCTCTCATAACAAGTTTACATTATAGTATTAATCTACTTGATATTTTGCTGTTAAGGAGATTACAACTATAGTTTGTTGCTTCTTATACCTAATTTAGAGGTCAGTCTTTATCCCTATTAGCACAGCAAAAGTAGATTTCCTCTCACTTCCTGTTGTCTTCCTCCATTTGTAAGTATGAGTCGTATGTAACTCGGGGACTGTCTGTATGCAGGAGAGGAGTGTAGATGTTTGACAACGGCCAGAATGTGCAAGAAAGAAGTAGAAGGTGGGAAAGCAGACAGTATGTGCAGATGAGGAGTGCAGAGGGCATGACAGTGGGCAGTCTATGTAGGAGTGGAGTGCTGAGCATGGATGCCAACTTCCCAAAGTGAAATTTACTGGCGTGACAAAATATTTTTATAGTTTCCAGTGCAAATATCAATATTTAATTGCCGTACTGTTGTATTAATGTTTTGGTTTTAATACTTTTTCATTTTCTGATTCTCAGAAATGTATGTTTCAAATATTGAGTACAAAGGGCCAGATTCACAAAGAGATACGACGGTGTATCTCGAGATACGCGGCGTAAGTGTAGATGTGCGCCGTCGTATTGATGCGCCGTACCCACAGAAGCACATACACGCGAAATTAGGCTTCACCCGTCCAACGCAACTGTCCTCCGCCGGCAAAACTTAGGCGCATATTTAGGCTAGACGTATTCTTCGTTCCCATTGATTTGCTATTCAATTATGCAAATGAGGGAGAAATGCCGATTCACATGCGTACGATTGTCCGTCGTAGGCTACGCGCGGTGCGCGTAAGCTGCTCGCCCGATCTAAAGTTACCCTTCATAAAAGCAGGGGTAACTTTGCAACGGACTTGCACAGGTCAGCTGGAGAGCAGCAACAGCAGCAGCGTGACAGAGGAGCTGAGCAACAACACTTGCAGGACAACACATCTGTGTGCCAACATGTCAGGGGCAGCCGTGGTCATAGTACTACGGCGTCTACAAGCACGCAGGAGGAGGAGGAGGGCACAGGAGAGGGTACCCCGAGATCGCATGGACCTCTTTGGCATGGTTGAATCGGAGGTGTTTCGCTTGTTGAGATTTGACACTGAAGCCATCATGGAAATAGTACGATCCCTGCAGGATGACCTCACCAGCCCAACACATCGATCACAAGCAGTGCCGCCACTGCTCAAGGTCATGGCAACCCTGCATTTTTTAGCCAGTGGATCATTTCAAAGAACCAGTGGAAATTTGGCTGGGATGTCCCAATCCACAATGAGTAGGTGCGTGCACCAGGTTGTACCCGCTATCCTGAGACGGATGTCCCACCACATTATGAGACCCACCCAGGAGGTCCAGCAGGCGAAGGCAAGAACCGATTTCTATAAAATAGCCAGATTTCCACGCACTGTGGGGGCCATTGATTGTTCTCATGTGGCACTCCAGCCCCCCCGTGACGCTGAGCATATGTACCGTAACAGGAAGAATTGGCATTCAATTAATGTACAAGTAATAACCGATGCTCAAGGCCTCATATGGCACATCTGTGCTAAACACCCTGGGGCCACCCATGACAGCTTTATCTACCGGCAAAGCGACATCCCAGGACAATTTGAAGAGAACGTGTATGGGGACAGCTGGCTGGTTGGTGAGTGTCATGGGTGTCAGGCATGACTGTCCCCCCCATGATGCAGACATCACGAGGGGCACATGCATGACTAACCTCCTCCTGTCTTTTCCCTTCCAGGTGACTCTGGATATGCCCTGGGACCCCACCTGATGACCCCATTCCGGAACCCACAAACACCAGGAGAAAGAAGCTACAACGAGGCTCATATACGTACCTGGGGAGTGGTGGAGCGCACGTTTGGCCTTCTGAAGTCACGGTTCCGATGCCTAGATAGGTCTGGGGGTACACTGTTGTATGCCCCAGACTTTGTGTGCCAGATTATCGGTGCATGTTGCATTCTGCACAATTTCGCCATGAGAAGGGGCCTGCAGGTTGAACTCATGACCTGAGCCCCGAACCAGAAATTCCCCCCCCAACCGAGGGTCCCCCGTCTGCTGAGGGAAGAGCAGTCAGGAGATGCCTCGTGGTAGGCTTATTTTCACGTGCAACACGTACATGAAACATGAAACATGTCACCACTGTGGTCCCTAACACACCCCCCCCCAAACCACAATAAATTGGATTAGACCGAAGTACACCGTGCGGTACTTGGGAGCAGCAACGCCACGTCAAGGCTCCAATTATGTTGCTGTATCTTTCTCAGAAAATAATTGCCAAAAAATATATCCCGAATAATAATAAAATAAATACAATCGAGTATCATAATAACATAATATCACTAATATCATGAGTATCAGTTAATAACCAAAAATCATATTGAGTATAAAAAGAAAATAATCTAACTGGCACTCATCTGGCCCGACGTGGACTACGCCTAGTGCCAAGGCTCCGTGCCCTCTGTTGCCTGGGGGCAGCCGCAGGTGGGGGGGGTGGGTCATTGGGAGGAGGAACATCCCCCGGTCTCTCCCTGGCTGCCTGGATACCCTCTAAAGCCAGGGCTATGCGGGTGAGGACCGCAGTGGTCTGATTCCCCACCGCCTCAATGGCTGCTGTATTGGCCTGTATGGCCACTCCCAGGCTCCTGACCTCTGCCACAAGGCCTGAATTTGTGTCATCCAGGTCCCTAATGCAGGTCACCAACGCAGTGCTGTTGGCACTGACCTCCTGCACATTTTCGGTCATGGTGGCAGTGAAAGCAGCCTGGGTCTGCTGCATGGAGGCCAGGCTGGCTGCCACCCGGCGCATATCACATGCCACAGAACCCACATGGTGGGTCTGCCTGGCCAGGTCCATAGCCAAAGTGGCTTCTAAGGCGTCAGGATCACCCCTCATCTTCCTAGTTGCCTTCCTGGGTGCAGGTGAGGCTTGTGGACGACAGTATGGGGAGGCCCCTGAGGGCACTTCCCTTAGGGAGGATGGGCTTCCCAAAAGGTCGGAGGCCCTTAGGGGGCTTCCCAAAAGGGTGGAGGCCCTTGGGGGGGTTCCAATGAAGTTTGAGTCCCTTGGGGGGGTATCCCCTATGGAGGTGGAGGTATGGGAGGGTCCAGCGACGGTGGTCTCATCCCCCAGATATATGCCATCATCCAGGTGCCCGTGCTCCTCCTCCACTTCCTCTAATGGAGAGGTGTGGACACTGGTATCCTGGGATGGGGTTGGTTGCCCAGCAGCCGAGGATGGGCCCGCTTCATCCTGCACATCTATGGATGACACAAAACATTCACATGTTGGTGGACCCACACACTTGTCACATATTCACTCCCCCCCCACATGCTAGACACCAGATAAAAGATAAAACACACTCACCTGACCTCAAGGGCTGATCAACTGACTCGAAGCCCTCCAGGCCCTCCACCTGCTCCTTCTCCAGGCACCTGGCAATGACCTCCTCATCAGGTGTCAGTCTTATCTTCAGGGCTGGTCCACCTCCGGTGCCCCTTCTGTGTTTCTTGATCTTGGCCACCTTCTCCTTCACAAGACGCCGCAGGTCGTTGATCTTCTTGGCTATCTTGTCTGGGGTCCGGTTGCCATAGCCAAGGGCACTCACCTCCGCTGCAATCTGTGCCAAGATTTGATCCTTACGGACCTTGCTGGTCGATCCACTTTCCTTGCCGTGGAGGAACTTATTATATTTTGTCATGGCATCAATAATGACCACCTTCTCCTCAATACTAAAGTTTTTATCCCTCCTATCTTTAGACGCAGCCTCAGACATCTTTTTGGATAAGAACAAAGCAAAAGTAGCCACACCAAACGACCAAAACCATCAGGTGTACTTTTGCACTTGACTGGCGCATGTCTGGGCGGATTTATGCCCTGGGCGGAAACGGTGGGCTGGGTTATCGTGGGGGAATACGATAGGCGAATTGGGGCGCATGCGCAGTGGGACGCGGGGCATGCGATCACGTGACGGCGCATGCGCCGTTCGTTCGGACCTTAATTTGCATGGGGTCACGCTTCATTTAAATGGATCACGCCCACCTCCTTCCCACTTTGAATTACGTCGGGTTACGCCGTCTAAATTACGTTACGATGGCGCATCGCAGCGCGCATTTGCTTGCTGAATAGGCTGTTTGCCTCTCTAAGTTTCGACGGTTTAGTGTATCTGCGTTGCGCTACGCCCGCCTAATGATGCGCTGAGCTACGTGAATCTGGCCCAAAAAGTAGAAACGTTGGCAACAGCAAATCATGGTCTCAGATTATCGCCTGCATAACATAGGAATATACAAGAAGAACAATAGTTACATATGTACTAGTTGTACAAAACAATGATACATAAAACGACAGCCTAGGAAAGCTGGAATTAATTTGTTGAAAGTGTACATTTTTAGGATAATTATTATTCTGGAGAAGGGGTGACCAATAAAGGGGAGGGGGACAAGGGATTTTTAAGAAAAATGGTGCCACCATACCTGAGATTATAATCTTAGGAGGTACTCCTACAGGGTCCTGCAGCCTTAATCAAAGTAAGTAAAGGAAAAAAAGGGAAAAAAAATGCAAGGAGGGAGAGAGGTCAACCAGGAAAAGATTAAGGAGCTGACATGTACCGAATCCATGGGTCCCACATCCTGTCAAACTTCTTAATACAGTTATGGAGAGTACAGGTGAGTTTGTCATTGACCATAATCCAATTAAGCTTATGTCAAATCGCATGCCAAATTGGTGGCTATTGCCGGCAATGGCACCGTCTGAATCGATGCGATGCCGACTTTGCCGCGCTGCACCAATTCCCAAATGTAGTTCCTGTACTACTTTTGGGGACTTAGGGGGCGATTTGAAAAGGCATCTGTGCATGAACCCGCGCAAATGTCTGTCAAATTGCCCCTGAAGTCGGACTGCATTGCCGGTTTGAAATCGTGCAAGTTTAGCTGAACTCGCACAATTTCAAGTCCGCTCTCAATGTGAACCTGGGCTGAGGGTGAGAACTGAGTGATCGAACACTTCTGATCCCTCAGTTCTCCCTGCAGCTCTGATCAGAGAGCAGGGGACTGTCAGTCACCCGCAGTCTGCTCTGCCCCCCCCCCACGCTCACTGCAGCGCTAGGCTTTGGAGAGGGCAGACGCGGCTGAGCGGGGTGCCGGTCTAGGGTTCTGGGTGGATCCTGACCATGTGGTCGCAATCTTTCCTGAGCCAGGACCAGCTCTGTGACAGCTGCCAACAGCGGGCTTCAGCTGAAAGCGGGTCGCAGAAGTAACTGCACTTTTGTGATCCACAGGAGTAGTACAGCCAAACGAGCCTTGCTGTACTTCTACTTTCATCTTTTCAGTCTACTGCAAGACCAATATTGTGTTTAACTGCTACAGGGATTCACACGTTCTGCCCCAAATGTTCGAGACTTTAACAAACACTCTTATGTAACGTGTAAGAATTGAATTCACATCTGCTAATTCTGTGGTTTGTGGCTTGAGCAAATAGAAGACATAGATGAATACTTGCTGCTCATTCTGCCAGTACTTGTTAATCATAAACTGCTGCCTGAATAAAGATTCTTCCTGTTTTCCACAGCTAATAAGCATGAAACTTAAAATTTTATGAACTGGAACCATTCAAATGTTATTTTACCCTTTTTGCTGCCACATAGAGGAGAAAATGTCAACAGTAATTTGTTTGTGTCCGTGAACAAAGAATCGGCTTTTAATTACAAAGAATAATGTATTAAGTTAAAGTGGAAGTAAATGCAAAACCTAGCTAACTCTAAACCTACTCTCAGTCACATTCTAAGAATCTGTGTAGCCCAGTAAAGAAAATATTGCTATACTTACCTATTCTGCAGCTGCTCTGGTCCCAAGCTGAGCTGTCAGCGGCATCTTTAGTGTGTAGGAGAGGCAGCCAACAATGAAAGCCCCATAGTAAGTCTACTACGGAAGTCACTTCCCAGCCGTTGTTGGCTTTCTCCTGCACACAGCAGCCGCCACTGGAGACCGGACCGGTTCGGCTGCAGAATAGGTGAATTTATATATTATTATAGATTGGTTTATCGCTATACTTATAGTGATTACCTGTGAAGGCAAAAAAATTGAGAAATTGAAAAAGGTGTGTAACAACATTCATCAGATACCAATTGGTCAATGTAGCTTGTTCTATGTGACCATGAGTATGATAAACACTCAAATCAAAATTACTAACTCCAAGACCAGTAGGTCAAGGTTTGAAAATTAAAATAATAAATGTATGAAATCAAATAAACATAAAGAAACTCAATCTGTGCAAAAAATATTGAATAAAGGTGAAAACGGTGAAAAAAATAAAAACACAGTGAAACAGAGTCCTCTGTGTTCACAATAGCAATCAATTAGGTGACAGAAGTAAAGTCCATGAATCCACCATCTGTAGTGCAAACTTAATCCACAACTTTGGAAAAAGGAGTGAAAATAAGAAGGAGCCTCCACCTAGGTACACACTGCTGCTTACCAGGTGAATAAGATCTCTTGTAACAGGAGATCAGTAAATGCATGGGCTAACAACCCAGCCTGGGGTCTCTGTAAATTGCAGCAAACACCTCAGCTCACATGAATGTGTATCTCGTCCAGCATGTCAAATCCAGGGTATCACCACATAAGGACAGGATAAACTCACATAGTGTAAAATCCTTTAACAGTTTGTTAAAGTAATTAAAAAATGCGCACTTACAGTTATAACATCAAAGTATGGCATAAAAAGCAATCGAGCGGGCCGGCTCTTTGATTAGCAGCCTGTATCTCCCGGGTCTAACATGCAACGCAGTAACGTCAGAACGTCGTTCCTCCCAACGTTTCGTCACTAGAGGGACGTGGTCACGGGATACGGGCGGCGTTCTGATTCACCGCTTATAAATACACAATGGATGACGCAGCCTTGCTGTGAGTCCCGAGTGGCAGCGGAAATCGCCATCTTGGATGATGGAAAACACAAACAAAAAGGGGGGGTTGGGAGGATTCCAAAAAGCAGAAGTTTCATTTTAGGTTGGAACTCCGCTTTAATGCATAGAATGCATTAAGGTAAACAACTGGAGACCTTACAACTTCTTTAAGCTTCTTTTGCTATATTTTCATTAGATAATCCTGCTAATAACATACTTCCTGTCCCTGGGTGGCAATGTCATAATATCATGCATCATAATATTAAAAAACTAATACATTTATCTCTTGGTTAAGTATACCATTGAATGCCCTTTGTTTGGGCTCTTGCACATGCGCTGAATGAGGCCGCTCAGCGTAACTGTTGGCATTAAGATGTTTCTTAATTTATCCAAGCTGTGAGTGTCAGAAGCATATCCCATCATTGAGGCTGGGTTCACACTACTACACTACTTTCATCCTACTTTGCTCTGCTACATTGGTCCTACATTTATCCTACATTGGTCCTACATCCATCCTACTTTCATGAACAGGATACTACTTTGGTCCGACTTCAATGATATTCAATGGGCCTGAAGTAGGATCAATGTAGGACCAAAGGTAGTACAGGGAGCATTTTCAAAGTCGGACCGACTTGTGTAGGACGCTACAAGACGCTCTCATAGGGAAACATTGAACACAGAGCAAAGTAGGATGAAAGTAGTGTAGTAGTGTGAACCCAGCCTTACAGTGACAAGAAAAAGTATGTGAAAAAATTGGAAATAACTGGTTTTCTGACGTAATTTGTCATAAAATATGATCTGATCCTCATCTAAGTCACAACAATAGACAAACACAATGTGCTTAAGCTGATAACAAACAATTCTAAATGATTGTATCTTTATTGAACACACCCATTAAACATTTGCAGAGCTGGAGGAAAAAGTAAGTGATAGACTAATTACTTCAATGAAAGCTAATTGGAGTCAGTAGTTTGCACACCTATCAGTTAGACAAATTGTTTTTAAATAGAGACCGTTAAGTACTGTGTAGGGATGAGCCGAACCCCCCCCCCCCCCCCCCGTTCGGTTCGCACCAGAACCTTCGAACGGATCGAACATTCGCGCGAACATTTAGAACCCCCTTCGACGTCAGTGGGACTCGAACGTTCGAATTCAAAAGTACTCATTTTAAAGCCTAATATTAAAGTTATTGTCGGAAAACGGGTTTGGGGACCCGGGTCTTGCCCCAGGGAACATGTATCAATGGGAAAAAAGTTCTAAAAACGGTCGTTTTTTCTGGAGCCGCGATTTTAATGATGCTTAAAGTGAAAAAAATAAAAAATTCCTTTAATCACTTAAGCCCCGGACCTTTAGGCAGCTAAATGCCCAGGCCAGGTTTTGCGATTCGGCACTGCGTCGCTTTAACAGACAATTGCGCGGTCGTGCGACGTGGCTCCCAAACAAAATTGGCGTCCTTTTTTCCCCCTACAAATAGAGCTTTCTTTTGGTGGTATTTGATCACCTCTGCGGTTTTTATTTTTTGCGCTATAAACAAAAATAGAGCGACAATTTTGAAAAAAATTCAATATTTTTTACTTTTTGCTATAATAAATATCCCCCAAAAACATATATAAACATTTTTTTCCTCAGTTTAGGCCGATACGTATTCTTCTACCTAGTTTTGGTAAAAAAAATCGCAATAGGCGTTTATCGATTGGTTTGCGCAAAATTTATAGCGTTTACAAAATAGGGGATAGTTTTATTGCATTTTTATTATTTTTTTTTTACTACTAATGGCAGCGATCAGCGATTTTTTTCGTGACTGCGACATTACGGCGGACACTTCGGACAATTTTGACACATTTTTGGGACCATTGTCATTTTCACAGCAAAAAATGCATTTAAATTGCATTGTTTATTGTGAAAATGACAGTTGCAGTTTGGGAGTTAACCACAGGGGGCGCTGTAGGAGTTAATGTTCACTTAGTGTGTGTTTACAACTGTAGGGGGGTGTGGCTGTAGGACTGACGTCATCGATCGAGTCTCCCCTATAAAGGGGATCACTCGATCGATGCAGCGCCATAGTGAAGCACGGGGAAGCCGTGTTTACATACGGCTCTCCCCATTCTTCGGCTCCGGGGAGCGATCGCGACGGAGCGGCTATAAACGAATAGCCGCGCCGTCGTCCCGGATTGCTCCCCGCTGGAATCCGACTGCCGCATGTAGCAGAGGGGTACCGATCGGACCCCCCACCCGCTAGAAGGCAAGGACGTACCTGTACGCCCATTTGCCTGTACGTGCCATTCTGTGGACGTACATATACATGCGGCGGTCGGCAAGTGGTTAAATATCGTACCTGCTAGGTGTCTATAGTATGCCTGTGAAGTGGCACGTGTTTAGAACTGTCCCTGCACAAAATGAGATTACTATAAGTAATTTAAGACTGCTTGCGGCTTTAATGTAATGTTTGGTCCCTGCAATATGGATGAAAATCATTGAGAAAAATAGCATGGGTTTCCCCACCCCCCTCCCCCCAGGTCATTACAAGCCCCTTTGGCCATATATACTTTGAACACCAGTATACAGGCAGTGCAAACAAGACAGGGACTGTAGGTTTGTTGTTAAGTAGAATCTGTTTGTAATTTTCAACTGGTACTTCTTTAAAGTGTAGTGTAAGATTGGGGGTTGTTAACTCTCGTGGTATGCGTTTTTTCAGTGATTCACACCAGTCAGGAACTATGTTTTAAGGGCATGGTAGCCCATTTTTATTAAAAAGGCAAAAATAAAAAGTTCAATCAAAGGTTTCCCACGCAGGGGGTTCTTCTCCATCAAATGCAAATAGAAAATGCTAGCCCACCTGACTCTCTGTAGCAGTACTTCTGCACGTTATCCTCGTCACCCAGACCAGCGGACTCCTCAACATAGGCGGCTTCCCTTCGGCGTCTATAGCTGTGTATAATATAATAATTGTTGTGACTTAGATGAGGATCATATCACAATTTATGTCAAACTACTGCAGAAAACCAGTTAATTCCAAGGTATTCACATTTTTCCTTGCCACTGTATATCCATATGGGTACCTCAATCAACTTATGCCAATAAACATGGAATGTGGCAAGACAGATGTTGATTGTCCAAGAAAAGTGTGAGGCTTCATTTCCATGGACATTTTTACAGCCACTTTTTTTAGCCTTTTTTTACAGCTTAAAAACGCCTGTCCATGTTTAAAAAAAAAAATAAAATAAAAAAACGCTGCGATAGCTCTAACACTGGAGCTTCAGAACGCACTGGTCCTGTTTTTTTGCAGCTTAAAAACGGCTCAGCCATCTACAGCTCAAAAACGTCATGGTGGGCATGAGGCCATAGACTAACATGGAGAGCTGTTTTTAAGCTGCAAAAAACGCTCAGAAAAGTGGCTGTAAAAACGTCCATGGAAATGAAGCCTGAAAGTTGTGGAACCACCCTGTTCCTACAACTTTACACATCATATCCTGTTCTTAGACACTCAACATCTGCCTTGACACATTCCCAGGTGAATGGATTAAGGTGTCTGTGATATATGTGTGGATATAATTGCTAGGATATGCATATGTTCCTGACACTCATTACTGAAGGAGGGGTTTTAATAAGCAATGAAACGTCTTCAACATTATACAGGTCTACTTGAATGTGACTAACTACTACTACTATGACCTGGATAAATGAGAACCTTCAATGACATAATGTAAATCATAGTGGTTTTAATGGTAACTATCCAGTAGATTTCTTGCCAAGATGAAGATATAGAATTTTCCACATGGAAAGTTAAAATTAGGGCCAACTTAGTCAAATGCCAGTTAACCACCCAGTATGTTTTTAGGCTGTGGTAGGAGACTAAAACACCCAAAAGAAACCCACATGTTCATGAGTGCAGCATACAAACTCCATGCAGACATTGTTCTTATATGAATACATTTTAGGACCATAGTGCTGCAGCACTAGAGTGGTAATTCTCTAGCATTGTGTTCTCACCATTATTGTATTGTCTTTAGCAATCAGTCCTGATGTTTATTTTGTCCAGGTTATTCATCATGGCAGATGGTAAGTTAATTTCCTGGAATGTTTAATGTCTGAAAGGTTGAATCACAAGGGCTGATACTGTATTTGGATATCTTTAGACTTATAAATTAATTATTATTACTACCCTGCAGGCTTAAAATGTTGCTGCTGCTGTACATTTCCAAAATTAGAAAAGGTTTTGTGGTTTTGATTACTAATCATATAAGAATTATTTTTGCTTGTGAGGGACTGTACTTATCTTAAATACATCACTGTCTATTGGTATTAGTATTGAAAACTGTACCCTGCTTTATGATGTCCCTGTTAGCTTATCATTGTAGTACATTGCAATCCAAAATTGAACATCGTTGTGCTGTGCAAACACCTCTGGATTTTCTGCCCAGGTGGTACTGGGCATTTTTACATGCACAAAAGCGCACACGTGGTGGTTACTTGCACGACACACCTTTTGTAAATTCAGACCAAACAAAAGCAAAGTTTAAAATGCTTTACTTGGGTAAATTAACATGATGACATACAGAGACATCCGTACAGTACAGTCTTTTCCCTAACATTGCTAGTCCCTAACTTCAGGCTTGTGGCTGCCCCAGCATATTTGCCTTGGAGTCTAGCTGAGTCCATGGTGGCATTATCCATTATGGGCATCTTCAGGGTGAGCTGCAGGTCCTCCTTAGTAAGAGGGCCTCTGTCTCTTTTATAGCACACAGGGTTGAGGGGTTGGACCCATGAAAACCCGCCAAGAAAAATGATGACCAACAGGCCATGTACAATATGCTGCAGTATCTGGCAATAAATATGGAATCCTAGAGGCCCCATACATTACGCTGCATTATCTGGCAATAAATATGGAATCCTAAAGACCCCATACATTATGCTGCATTACCTGACAATAATTATAGAATCGTAAAGGCCCCATACATTATGCTGCATTACCGGCCAAAAAACATGGAATCCTAAAGGCCCCATACATTATGCTGCATTACCTGCCAATAAATATGGAATCCTAGAGGCCCCATACATTATGCTGCATTACCTGCCAATAAATATGGAATCCTAGAGGCCCCATACATTCTGCTGCATTACACGGCAATAACTATGGAATCCTAGAGGTCCCATACATTCTGCTGCATTACCTGCCAATAAATATGGAATCCTAGAGGCCCCATACATTCTGCTGCATTACCTGCCAATAAATATGGAATCCTAGAGGCCCCATACATTATGCTGCATTACACGGCAATAACTATGGAATCCTAGAGGCCCCATACATTACGCTGCATTATCTGTCAATACCTAGAGGCCCCATACATTATGCTGCATTACCTGCCAATAAATATGGAATCCTAGAGGCCCCATACATTATGCTGCATTACCTGCCAAAAAATATGGAATCCTAGAGGCCCCATACATTATGCTGCATTACCTGCCAAAAAATATGGAATCCTAGAGGCCCCATACATTATGCTGCATTACCTGCCAATAAATATGGAATCTTAGAGGCCCCATACATTACGCTGCATTATCTGGCAATAAATATGGAATCCTAAAGACCCCATACAATATTATGCATTACCTGACAATAATTATAGAATCGTAAAGGCCCCATACATTACGCTGCATTACCGGCCAAAAAACATGGAATCCTAAAGGCCCCATACATTCTGCTGCATTACCTGCCAATAAATATGGAATCCTAGAGGCCCCATACTTTATGCTGCATTACCTGCCAATACCTAGAGGCCCCATACATTATGCTGCATTACCTGCCCAAAAATATGGAATCCTAGAGGCCCCATACATTATGCTGCATTACCTGCCAATAAATATGGAATCCTAGAGGCCCCATACATTCTGCTGCATTACCTGCCAAAAAACATGGAATCTTAGAGGCCCCACACATTCTGCTGCATTACCTGCCAAAAAACATGGAATCTTAGAGGCCCCATATATTCTGCTGCATTACCTGCCAATAAATATGGAATCCTAGAGGCCCCATACATTATGCTGCATTACCTGCCAAAAAACATGGAATCCTAGAGGCCCCGTACAATTTGCTGCATTACACGGCAATAACTATGGAATCCTAGAGGCTCCATACAATACTCTGCATTGCCTGGCAATAAATATGGAATCCTAGAAACATGTCATAGGTTTACATTTCAGAATGCATCTCCTAAACATTGAGGAAGTTGATAAAATAAAATCTTCAGAGGCTAAAGCTCTTTAATATTTCTTATTCATCTGGCGTGAGTGTCCCTCTATTCACCACAGGCAGACTTGAGAAAAAAATCCATGTTTATTTTTATTAATAATATCTACTTAAGATAATACAGAATATATTCTTGGGTACCAGTGCAAACACAAGCTTAGATTACTCTACAAACACAATTTGGTCATATCACATTTTCAGACAGGTTTTCTTCTGCCGCTAAAAGTAGGTTTGTTTTCACAGTGCGCGCAGCTGTGCGATTCGCAGTCAGGTCACATTAGGTATTTTACAGTCATATTCAGACTGGGTCAGACACAATAGGAGAGTCAGTACTACAATCAGAGAGCTCTTTAAAATGCATGCAGTGGTCTGGAGAATGTCTGTTCTTTTTGTGGACATAAGAGCCCAGCCTTACTAGACAGGAGTGTACAGTGCGCGGCTGGTGAGCAGCAAATCCTAAAAGGTTTTACTAATAGCATGAATGGTCTTGCCCTATTCTGGCAATACAGGAGCACATTCTTACTGTATGGAATATATT
The DNA here is from genome assembly GCF_905171775.1 of Rana temporaria. Classification (NCBI taxonomy): domain Eukaryota; kingdom Metazoa; phylum Chordata; class Amphibia; order Anura; family Ranidae; genus Rana; species Rana temporaria. The sequence continues at coordinate 207,660,401 of NC_053489.1, read as the reverse complement.
AGTCATTTCTAGCTGATGATATTATGGCTTGTGGTTTTGCAGTTCATATGATGAAGTTAACAAGTAGCTCCATGCAAGCTACAACTGCTTGCACAGATTCTATATATTTGCTACAGCAAGAAGAAGAGAAAGGCTCCTGGTTCCATTTCACTTTCAGCTGAATGGAGTTTTCTCACTAATAGGACTTGGTGGCACTGCTAGAGCTGTCATGTAATGGGAGGCCTGGATGTCATTGTTATTCAGTATCTTACACAGTGGGGGAGATGATGCGTTCAGATACTATTTAAATCTCTTATGTAACATTTACATATCCGTTCAATTTGTTCACAAGTTTACTTCAATAATTTAACTGTATTTGATGTTAATTTTTTAATGTATTAAGAAATACAATAGGCCTCATGTACACCGGTATAAAAAGCGCAGCTTTTACAGGCTTACGGTATATTTTTAATATGCCTTTAAACACAGTTCGATGTTAACCTATGCGATCATACACATCAGGGGCCAGATCCACGAAGCAGTTACGCTGGCGTATTTATTGATACGCCGCGTAACTGCTAGGTTGCTCCGACGTATCTTTGTTTTGTATCCACAAAACAAGATACGCCTGAAGCTGAGCTAGATCCGACTGGCGTACGTCTTAGTACGCCGTCGGATCTAAGGTGCATATTTGCGCTGGCCGCTAGGTGGCGCTTCTGTTGATTTCCGCATTGAGTATGCAAATTAGCTAGATACGTGAATCCACAAACGTACGTCCGGCCGGCGCATTTTTTACGTAGTTTCCGTAAGGCTTTTTTCGGTGTAACGTTACCCTTGCTATATGAGGCGTAGCCAATGTTAAGTATGGACGTCGGGCCAGCGTAGAATTTTCCCTTGTGTATGTCGTTTGCGTAAAACGTTCGCGAATAGGGCTTTGCGTAGAATGACATTCACGTCGAAAGCATTGGCGGGTTAATTTGGAGCATGCGCACTGGGATACCCCCACGGACGGTGCATGCGCTGTTCAGAAAAAAACGTCATTTACGTCGGGTCAAGACGTATTAACATAAAACACGCCCCCATCTCATCCATTTAAATTGCGTGCCCTTACGCTGACACAGTTACACTACGCCGCCATAACTTACGGCGCAAATTCTTTGTGGATACGGGAAATACGCTGTAAGTTACGGTGGCGTAGTGTATCTGAGATACACTACGCCAGACGTAAAGAAGCGCCGCGCTATGTGAATCTGGCCCCAGGTCTTTACATCAGTATTTTAAGAGCGGCATTCAGAGGCATTAAAAAAACGCACCAAAGCTGCATTCGGAGAAGCGCTTAGGAGCATGTTTTACATGCGCAACCACACAAAAATACATGCATATGCATGTAAATTTATTCTGGTGGCCAAAATAATCTGCCCAGAATGCTTTACACTCAACCCCATATGCCTGTAAACATGCATAAAGGCATCGATTTATGTACCAAAATTAGGATTTTTTACTCATCTTCTGGCTGAAAGATCCAGCTTAGATAGGAATATTTTAATACATTTGTGTGCATAAAGCCTAAAAGTGTATCTATTGCTTTATCATTTTGAATAGCATGTGGATAGATTAGAACTCATGCCAGTTTTCACTGCTGTAGGAGCCTCCATTGAAAAGATTCCTCCACATTCTTGCTGTTAGGGAAGCAGTTAAAATTGCCCCCCCCCCCCCAACCTGCAAGGGTAACCATTCAGGGGTACATACTTGTCCCGATACCACTTTTTCTTTTTTTATTACCGATACTTTTTTTTAATGTCATGTGACAGTGGAACATGTGTCAGTTTTTTTTTTTACAATTAATTGTTTGTTATTTTTTTTGTTATTTTTTTACAATGCTTTCTTTTTAGGGGGTGGACGTGTCAGTGTGTTTTTTATTGCAATTTTTATTATTTTTTTCAATTCATTTTTTTATTATTTATTGCAATTTTTGTTTTATCAGCCCTGTTGGGGGGCTTTGGTGAGATATCAGGGGTCTTAACAGACTGCTGACATCTCCCATTTGAGACAGAGAAAGGGACTGAGGATAGAGATTCCCCAGTCCCTTTCTCAGCAGTGCTGAAAATGAATGGAGAGGAGTCAGCGGCTTCAGACATCGTAATCACAGGTTACGGTTATGTGAATGGACAGAGTCAGTGATCACTGACTCTGTTCATTCGCAAAAGGAAGGAGCCAGGTTTAGCAGCTCCTACCTCTGCTCTCCATCCTGACAGATCGAGGACAGAGGGGGCGGAGGAGGACACAGAGGGGTGCACAGAGCAGAACGGAGTGGGACACGGAGCACGGTGGGGGACACGGAGCACGGAGGGGGACACAGAAAACGGAGGTGGACACAGAGCATGGAGCAGAACGCAGGGGGAAATGGAGCATGCAGGGGGACACGGAGCATGCAGGGGGACACGGAGCAAGGAGGGGACAGCAGCAGAACGGAGGGGACACCGAGCACGCAGGGGGACACGGAGCACGGAGGGGACAACAGCAGAACGGAGGGGGGAATAGAGGAGGATACAAGGACAGTCAGCGGTGATCGATGAGGTGGGGGAAGTTACAAGCACTGATCACCCTGTATAGATTTCACAAAAGCAGCTGAACGGGGGGGGGGGGGGGGGGTTGAAGCTGCTGTCAGGCTTTATTGAAATTTATACAGGCTGATTGTAACTCCCCCACTGCACCAATCACCGCTGACTGTCCAGGTATCTGTTGAAGCATCAGAGCATTTGCCCGAGTACATGTACTCGGGCAAATGCTCAGTATTGGTACCGATACTAGTATCAGTCTCGGGACAACCCTAGTACATACTTAATATGTACTATGGTTACAATGCTTTGCGTCAAGGCAAAAATGATCCCCCCTGTTGCATTCAGCGGGCAGTACCATCCACATACGTGACCTTTTTAAGTGAATGGGGTTGCACCTAAAAAAACAAACAAAAATAAAAACAAACAAAAATGTTTAAGGTATAGATACACTTTTAAGTTATGTTGACCACGCACAATCTGTTTGATCCCCTTTATATTTATTAAAAACGATTACACATTAACGGCTAGTTTACACTTGCTTCAAAACATGGCTTTGAACACACTAAATAAAATGGTTAGCTTAGAGTCCTGTTTACACCTTGCTTTTGCTTGGTGCTTCGGCTTTGCTTCAAAAATGATACCCCATGTAGCTTTAGTGGTGCTTCAAAGCCTCCATAGAAGATTATTGACTGGCGTTCAGAGAGCTTTAACAAAGCGTATCCAAAGCAAGTGTAAACTAGCCCAAAGTGTGCTGCCTTTGCAGCCTGCTTATTTTATTAATCTGTTTGTATTGGTATGCACCCCTGTTTCTTTCAGTATTGTGTTAGTTAATACAGTCCCTAGTTATCACTTCCAGCTCCACCCTGCTGCTGGTCACCGTCCTTAGATAAGAATGCTTTTTCATTTCTAAGAAAACTCATGAAAGATATATCTTATAATGCACTAGCCTGGAATAAACTGTGCTGAATTCATAGCTGCCAACTGTCCCTGATTTAGAGCAAAGTCCCTCTGTCCCTCTTTGCTTTTCATTTGTCCCTCATTTTGGTCTGATCTATATAGTTGTATAAAAATGTACATAAAATGCACTTTTTATCTTTCAAACAGTGTTTCCCAGTGCTAAACCTTTCATCCAAATTCAAAATGGCTGCATTTGTAAATTTTAAAAGCCAATATAAAGGAATGGTAGTGGTAAAAAAAAAAAGTCCTTGTGGATTTAAAGTGGTAGTATACTCTAAACTACCACTTTTACCTACAGGTAAGCCTATAATAAGGCTCACCTGCTAGACCTTGCCGGAATTAAATCTCCCGCGCGCATGCGTGGGAGTGACGACATCGCCGCTCCAGCCAATCACAGCGCTGGAACGGCGATACCCAGAAGACACGCCAGGCAAGATGATATCTCGCTCGGCGTGGACCAGGTAAGTTCTCTTCACCTCGTTCCAAGGTAAGTATTTCATAATGAGCTAGCTCACTATGCTTTTGCCTTGCAGGTGTAAGAAAAAAAAATGTATATGCGGGTATACAACCGCTTTAACTAACCTTTTTTTGGTTAATTCTCCTTTAAGGGGGTGTGTCAGGGGGCGTTTCTTATGCCTACATATGTTTGCAAGTAGTTGTCCCTCATTCCAATATCAAAATGTTGGGAGGTATGTGAATTCATCCTCCGCATCTTCTTAGTGAGTTGACACTGTCGGTGGATCTTGTCAAGTCTGCAAGTTGCCACACTGTCCATACAAACTGAATCATGAGAGGTAAGTCTTTAGCACATAGTGTTTACATAGGCCTTTGCACTACATTCACTCTCTCAATAACCATTTTTAATCCTTATGCCGCGTACACACCATCACTTTATGCGATGAAAAAAAACAACGTTTTCTGTGATGAAAAAAAACAACGTTTTTGAAACTTCAATTTTCAAAAACGACGTTGCCTACACACCATCGTTTTTTCAAAATGCTCTAGAAAAGCGCGGTTACGTTCAGCACTCTTTTTTCCATTGAAGCTAGCTTCATAACTTGCTTCTGAGCATGCGCTGGTTTAAAAACGTCGCTTTAAACCCGCGCTTCAATCTTTTTTTTTACGTTTATCACAAGACATAAACCGCCGTTTTCCCCCACACACGGTCATTTTAATTGATGTTTTTCAAAACGTCGGTTTTTTTTCATCACATAAAGTGATGGTGTGTACGCGGCATCAGACTGCTAAAATTAGTAAATAGATAGGAAAGTGTATTATATTTATTTGTTTTAAACTTTTTTTTTTTTTTTTTATTTCTTAAGTTATTTCCTTTTTCCATGCCTAGGCAAATGATGTCATACATCTCAGAAGTATTTAGGAAGGGACGAGGGTTTTTCCAGCTAAGTGCATGCTCCTGCCTTCATGCCTGAGCTAAGGGCAGATGAATTCCAGGAAGTAAATGCTACATGAATTCTCTGCCCTTGCCCAAGATGGCCATGGCCAGAAATGATAGGGGGTCATTTTTCAAAGTGATTTCTTACCAAAAGAAAGCATGGAGACATGGATGGATGGGGGAGTTTGCTTTGGATGTTTTGTTTGCGGTGCTCAGATACAGTGTAGTTCTGCTTTAAACAGCAGTCTGAAGAAATAGGTGATTTTATGTTCAATGGCTCATAATCTACAGCTGGGCATACAAACAACAATCTGATTGTACAATCTTCTTAACGACCAATTGTGATCTGGGAAACCAAATCACGGTGGCTGAAAATAGTAAGTGATGTGACTTACAGTTCTTTTGTATAGTAAGTCTCACTGAGCCCTGGCAGTATGGAGTCAGATCTAATACACTGCAATCATTGGTTATAGCTTAGAGGTAAAACAAGAGGTTCACATAATTGCAGCTGCACATACTATACATACCTGCCTATTGCCTCCCTCGCAGCTTCATTAGGTATTGGTGGTATGCCAAGATCTTTGCCCTCGCCCCACTGCTGGAACCCGCTACAACCTACACCTGTGATTTAACCAACACTTTATTGCTGCACATTCATGGTAAAAGATCCGTGCTTTTCATTTAATGATGAATGGGAAAAACGATCAGAGACATTTTCCTACATTACCATAACATGCTTTTCCATTGCTGTTAATGCTGGAAACTTAACCCATACATTTACTACAAAAAATATTTTTAGTCTCTTGCAAATGCTGAGCTGTGTGTAACCACCATTACCTATATATGGGCAGAGATTTCAACAAAAAAGTGTTATACCACCATTATTTCAGCTAATGCATCAAAATGAAACTGAAGGCACAAAAAAAAAAAAATTGCAAACAGGCAGGTTCTTTATTGCAGAAAAGGTATGCAATGTCTCTTCTGCAATAAAGTGCACTTACCTGCCTGTTGGCAATCCTCTGTAGAATGTACACTGAACTGTGCATGCGCAGCTCGGTTTACATTCTAGCACAGGGTCTGTGTGGCGGAATGACTGTACTTCTGCGCTTGTGTAAGAGTGACATCATCCCGCGCTGGCCAATCAAGATGAGCAACAACTGGAAGACGGTGCCAGTGTTGGCGAGCGACCTCGTGGGCGTCGGACTGTTGGAACAGAGGTAAGTACCTTTTGACTTTTTGTTAAAGGGGTGTTCCAGCCTTTTTTTAAGTTTATTAAAAGTCAGCAGCTACAAAAAGTGTAGCTGCTGGCTTTTAATAAACAGACACTTACCTGCTCCACGGCTCCAGCGACGCGCCGGCCAGGGCTCCGCTCCTTGCCCCCCCTCGCCGGCCGGCGTCTTCATTCCTAGTGTGGGCACCCGGCAGTGACAGCTTTCGGCTTCACGGCCGGGCACCCACTGCGCATGCGCGAGCGGCACTGCGCATGAGCGGCACGGCGCCGTCCGATTGGACAGCCGCTCGCCTACAGGGAGGGGCTGCAATAAGGCGATTCAGCTATTCGCCTTACCAGCCCCTCGGCGGAAGGAGGAAGTGGGACAGGAAGTCCCCTTCTCCTGAAGCCCCCACTCCCCCCCCCAAAAAAAATTACATGCCAAATGTGGCATGTAAGGGGGCGAGGAGTGGGTTAAGCAGAAGTTCCATTTTTAGGTGGAACTCTGCTTTAAGCTTTTAAGCAAAACTGACGTTTTGCTAGCATGAATTATTTTTTTGGCAAAGGAGACTACTTTTTTTATTTGTCTGCTACCAGTTTTTTGTACCAAGTCCTTAAGAAATAATATTCCTCATTCAATTTCCTATTTCATTTTGCGACTTACGTTTTTTTTGTACGTCAATCAATACGATTTATTTCTGCTCTGATTTTGTTTGTTAATTATTTTAAAAATGTAAACAGAAAACATTATTATAAAACAAATTGCCTTCGGATATTTTTTTTTTCAATTACAAATTTATTGATCAAATAAAGTTAGTACATACATAACTCAGTCTTCCAGAAAAGGAAGGATGCAGATAAAGACAACATAACAAGAAATCAAGGAGGCACAGTAATACTAAAACAGAGTGCTCAATACCTTTGGTTACTATAGTCTGCAGTAATAGTGTGTATATTGTTTCCAATAGTGCCAATGTGGCGGGGTGCGAACTTGCCCCTGTCTATAAGGACTGCCTGTGTGTTGTAGCTAGAGTGATCAAGAAGCCTAACTGCTGCATATCTTGTCAATCGGAGTCACTAGGGGACTCTCAAGTCATGGAGGAAAGAAAGAAAAGGGTACAGAAAGAAGAAAAGAGGGGGAAAGAGTATAGGGACAGAGTACAGAAAGTGTCATCACTTCAGGCCACATACCGTCTCAAGATGGATCCTCCCGGCGGTGCCACAGCTCCCAGACAGCGTCATGTGCCTCCATCCTGTCCCGCAGCCTGGCGGTCATTTTCTCCATAGTCTCCACGTCCCTAATCCGGGGCATATAGGGCCTCATGGGGAGGGGGAGAGCGGCGTTTCCAATGCAACGCCACCAAGCATCTCGCTGCCGTAAGGATGTGGCTGGCCAGTTTCTTATATGGGGACGGAAGTTTTAGTGGTGTGATACCCAGGAGGAAGTGTTTTGGGGATGGGGGAATCTGTTTGTCCAGGAGCCGCTCCAGCAATTGCCGAACCAAGTCCCAGAAGGGCAATATTATCGGGCAGCTCCAATGAATGTGGAGAAGGGTACCCCTAGCCCCGAGGCAACGCCAGCAGCGATCCGAGCTAGAGGGATAGATGGTGTGGAGGACGTCTGGAGTCATGTACCAGAAGCATAAGATTTTATACGCATTTTCTTTATAGAGCGTGCAGATCGAGCTTTTCGCCGCCTGTGACCAAATCCCACGCCATTGTTCCAGGGGTATCTCCTCGCCAAGAGCCTTTTCCTATTTTATCATGTATGCATGTTTGCCCTTTACCTCCATGGACCAAGCATTCAGTATGGCGTATATCCCTGAAATCAGTCCCCTTTGGGCCGAGCCCGCCAGGATTAGACATTCGAATAGGGTCAGAGGAGAAAATTGCAGCTTTGGTGCTATCGTTAAGGCATAGTGGCGTATTTGGAGATACCTGTAGAATTCCCGGTTCGGGAGGCCATAGTGTGTCTGTAGCTCAGCAAAGTGGCGCAGTCTACGGGTCAGGGGATTTACCAGGTTGCCAAAATGGAAGAGATTTCGTGATGTCCAGGGGAAGGACATGCGGTGTGTGAGGCTGTCTGGGACCTTAGGGTTATGGGCAAAGGAGGTCAGGAGCGAACTGTCAGAGGTCAGTTTGTGATTGGGTAGCAGCTTACGCCACAACCGCTGGAGCGTCGACACCGGGCCCAGCATACCGTCGGGGTCTACCTCCACGTTTGCGCTCCACACCAGATTGTTGGGGTGAATCGAGGCTAACCATAGTTTCTCAATTTCCGTCCACTTATTATATGAACGTAATGTGAACCAGGACGCTACTGCCCTAAGCTGAGCCGCTTGGTAATACCTAACCAGGTCACAAAAAGCTAGACCCCCCTCCGATCGGGGCGCTGTCAGGACCAAACGTGGTATCCTATGTCGCTTGTTGTGCTGCTGGTCCGGGCCGGGGGTCAGGGCTAGTTGAAAAGCCTGTGGAGATAGTGCCCCTGGAGTGGCAGTCCAGGGGTGCCATACATTGCACAAGTGTTTGAAAGGGGCACTCATCGTGTGGCACCTTAGGTCACTGATCTCCAAATACACCTTTTTGACACCTGCCGCTAGGACCAGGGGAATTTTTGTTTCCTGGCCGGAGGGCCGGCCAATGTATTGCAAGTTGGTCACTTTCCACTCACTTCTCCCCCACTTTCTTTTTTTATTTTACCCCCTTGTTTGTCACCTTTTTGTCTTCTTTTTGTTGGTGCACTTGCACTTTATGTGTGATGAGTAGGGTGCTGGTCCTCGGGCCTGCTCTGAAAGTCTTGGGAGTGGGAGGACATGGCCTTTTGGCTTAGTTCGCCTGCTCTTATGGGGTCTCCCTTCGGGGGAGCCTCACCGAGGAGGGTTCTGTTTCGGCAGACCCTCCAAGGATGTTTGGTCCGTGTGGGTTCGGCTGCATGGACCGCTGTTTACTCGAGTCCCTGCCAGGAGCCTAACGCCCCGGGGGATCAGAGTTCGGTCCTTTTCGGAGGACAAATTGACGATGCACCCGTCAGTTTTTTGTGTCACTCTTTATGTGTGTGCACATTGTTCCTGCATCGGGTGAAGTTTTTGGGTTGTGTTTTTTGCACGCCACAGGCTTTTCAATAGAAAAAAATAAATGTGCCCCTGGAGTGGCAGTCCAGGGGTATCTGAAGATCACTGTGTGTGAGGGTCACTTTGATTTAAGATACCACGGTCACTGCACCAGATACACGCTTTTTTTTAGCACCTGCCTCCTGGGCCGGGCCTTTTGGCTAGGACCGGAGGAATTTTTTATTCCTGGCCGGAGGGCCTGGTCATTGTACACCACAATGACCACTTCTTTCACTCTCCTCTCCACTATCCCTTTCCCCCACTTTATTTAATTTATTGCCTATGTTTTGTCACGTTTTTGTCTTTTTTTGTTTGTGCACGTTATTTGTTCACTGTGTGATTAGTAGGGTGCGGGTCCTCAGACCAGTCCTGAACGTCTTGGGAGGGGGTGGACATGGCCTTCTGGCTTAGTTCACCTGCTCTCATGGGGTCTCCCTTCGGGGGAGCCCCACCTAGTATTGGGAGGGTTCTGTTTCGGCAGTCCCTCCGAGGAAGTTGGGTCCGTGTCGGCTTCGGTTGCTCGGACCACAGTACCTCAGTCCCCGTCTGGAGCCTAACGCCCCGGGGGATCAGGGTTTGGGTCCTTCACAGGAGGACCACTTGACGTTGCGCCCGTCTGCACATTTTTGTGAACACTCTTTATGTGTGTGCACATTATTTCTGCACCGGGTGGAGTTTTTTGAGTGTGTTCACACGCCATAGGCTTTTCAATAAAGGCACACAAGTGTGTATGCAGCCTTAAAGCGGGGGTTCACCCCCAAAAAAATGTTTAACATTACATTCAACCGAGTTGTCATAATGACAATCGGCTGTTTTTTTTATTTTATCCCCGTGCATACCGTATTTTCACCGCCGCTTCCGGGTATGTCTTCTGCGGGACTGGGCGTTCCTAATTGATTGACAGGCTTCCGACCGTCGCATACAGCGCGTCACGAGTTGAAAATACGGTATGTACGGGGATAAAGTAAAAAAAAACAGCCGATTGTCATTATGACAACTCGGCTGAATGTAATGTTAAAAATGTATTTTTTGGGTGAACCCCCGCTTTAAGGAGAGATGATCGCTCCAGGATGCAAGCTGTGCCTAATGTGTGATTACATCTGAACACCTGTGGAAAACTGGCAACAGCCACAGCTACTGTCAGCATGTCATTGCTTTGTATGGCCTGAGCTCTCTACCCCCTGCTTTTCAGAGCTGAGAGATCTTGTGTAAATTCTGTACTTTGAATGAATATAGGTGAAAGATGGCAGTAGATAAACAGATACAACTTATGTCGGAGGGGTTGTTTAATCTCTGTGTATCACCTAAGGCCAATCACTTCACGGGGGATATGTGAGGTTTACAACCACTGTTTAGGGCCCTTTCACACGTGCGGACCGTATGTCCGCATTTTCATCCGTCCGTTGCGGATGAAAACGGGACATACATTGGTCCCCTATGTGATTACGGGTGTCAGCGGATGACCATCCGCTGACACCCGTAATCACTCGCCCCCGCAAAGATCCGCATTTGCGGACGGAAGAAAATCCTATTTTTCTTCCGTCTGCCGGATCGGATCGGATAAACACGGACAGACGGTCCGTGTTCATTCGATCCCCCATAGGGGAGAGCGGAGGAAAGACAGGGCGGTCCCTGCACAGTGTGCCGGGACCACCCTGTCAGCTGCCAGCTCAGCGGGGATTTTACGGAGGATCCCCGCTGAGCTTTTGCGGACACACGGAGCGGATCATTACTTTTTATCATCATATGCTTAATTGGTTTGGTTTGTGACAGGTGTACTAGAGGATTAGTAATGTCTAGTAGAGGATGCAACAGCAGAAGAGGAAGGAAAAACTCAAGAGACCGCATGTTCTGCTATTCTTTGTATAGAATATATGAGAAATACACAACTGGCTGTCGCAGTCTGCTTGTCCCAGACATTATTTTGTCCCAGACATTATTTTCGAACTTCATGGGTCGCGTACACCTAAACTCTCTGCACCCCCAGAATTACAAGCTGGGTTTTACTTGTTAGTGAACCTCTCTAGATTAGTAAAGTAGAGCTGAAGGCAAACCTTTTTTTCATTTTGGATACAGCAAGGGAGGGTTATAACCATAGTCGTGCCTGGGCACACCCTAATCCTGGGGTTGGCAACCTGTGAATGGTGGGCAGGTGATACCGCAATATCTCCTTATGGACCCTCAGAACCTGGACAGGCGAGGTGGCGGAGGTGGCATTTAGTGGGATCGATCTGTATTTTCCTCCTGCAGCAGCTGAAAGTAGGCTTCTCCTCCTCTCCCTTTTGTCAATATTCAGCTGCCACGGGAGTTAAATATAGGGGATCGGTACTAATATATGCCACCCCTCCCTTTTCTGTTCCTCTTCCTTCTGTTGTCTGGATCCTCCATGTGCTCCCCCTTCCCCCCATTGTTTCAGGATGGAGAGTGGGGAAGAGGCTGGGAAATATGTCAAACGCATATGTGTTGGAGCTTTGGGGTGCACACCCTAATGCAATAGGCTGCGCACACCTATGGTTATAACCCATAATTTTTTTTGCCTTCTGTGTCCCATTTGGGAGATTTCTCTTCACTTCCTGTCCCATAGTCAAACAGGAAGTGAGAGGAAATCCTTTGGAACTGAGGAAATCCCTGGTTGGCACTAATGGGCACTGATAGGAGGCATTGATGGGCACTTATAGGAGGCATTAATGGGCAGAGATAGGAGGCATTCATGGGCACTGATAGGAGGCACTAACGAGCACTGATAGGTGGCACTAATAGGAGACACTGATAGGAGGCACTAATGGGCATTGATAGGAGGCATTGATGGGTACTGATAGGAAGCACTAATGGGCACTCATAGGAGGCATTGATTGGCACTGATAGGCAGCACTGATAGGAGGCATTGATGGGCACTGATAGGAGGCACTAATGGGAGACACTGATAGGAGGCATTAATGGGCACTGATAGACTGCACAGATTAACACTGATAGGAGGCATTGATGAGCACTGATATGAGGTACTAATGGGCACTGATAGGAGGCATTGATAGGCACTGATAGAAGGCACTAATGGGCACTGTTAAGAGGCATTGATGGGCACTGATAGGAGGCATTGATGGGCACTGATAGGAGGCACTGATAGGAGGCAATGATAGGCAGCACTGATGAGCACTGATAGGCAGCACTGATAGGAGGCATTGATGGGCACTGATAGGAGGCACTGATAGGCTGCACTGATGACACTGATAGGAGGCATTGATGGCCACTGATAGGAGGCACTAATGGGAGACACTGATAGGAGGCATTAATGGGCACAGATAGACTGCACTGATAGGAGGCATTGATGGGCACTGATAGGAGGCACTAATGAGCACTGAATGAATGGGAAGTGCTCTGTGCTAAGTGGCTTCCTGTTCATTCAGAAGCTAAAGCATAGCAAACACAGTTTGCTATGTAGGGGTAATCAGCACCACATGTAGAAATTAGGATGTGCCCTGGTACACCCCACATGCCTATGACAGTAGTATGGACCTGTTACAAATGTTTGTGGTTGGGAAGCAGTAAAAACACGCAGTTGAGTTGTGTTCTTACTGCCCTCCAACTGTTCCCCCTTAAGCTACAAAGGCAGTGGATGTGGGTGTGCATATGCCACAATTTACATGAATTTATCAAGCAAATTGCGACAGGAGAAGGGAAATTGTGACGTTCAATTGTGACAAATTTTTGCTGACAGAAAAAGTCAGATGGGGCCCACACACGGTCGGAATTTACGACCAAAAGCTCACATCGAACTTTTTTTGTCGCAAAGTGTGTAGGTAGCATAACTTTCTCCTAATCGCAACTTATTTTATGGTAAATAACATTATTTAATAATATTAAAATGGACCTTTCAGTGTCTTTCCAAGTCTTCATGAATAAATGAATGACATGCTACAATATTCATCAACAATATATATTTTTGAAACAAAGCTGTTCCCTTTATCATTGGGCCTTGTGCACACAGGACATTCTTTTCCTCCTCTGGACACCTTTGCACCACAGGAGGAAAAATCTGTATTAAAAACTCTCCTAAAGCCACGTTATGCAAATGCGTTTAAGCACGTCAAGTATCTGCGCAATCATTTATTACAATGGTCATAATAATAATTTATATTGGTCATTGGAATGAATGAACGCTAAAGCGCTAAATGCGTCTGGCACTTAAGCGCGTTTAGACATGATTAGGCGCATCAGGAATTTTTTTTTTTTGCGACAAAACACTCCTCTCCTGAATGCATTGGCACTGTTTTTTTTTCTGCCTCTAAAGGCCTGCAAATACCTACACTATATTACCAAAAGTATTGGGACACCTGCCTTCACACGCTCATGAGCTTTAATGGCATTCCAGTCTTATGCCGCGTACACACGGTCGGAATTTCCGACAACAAATGTTTGATGTGAGCTTGTAAAATCCGACCGTGTGTATACTCCATCGGACATATGCTGTCAGAATTTCCGAATTTCTGTTTAAGAACTGGTTCTCAATTTTTTTGTAGCCAATTCCGACGCAAAAAATTCCACATATGCTCTGAATCAAGCAAAAGAGTCGCTCTGCCTATTGAACTTAATTTTTATCGGCTCATTGTACATCTTGTACGTCACTGCGTTCTCGATGTTCAGAATTCCCGACAACGTTTGTGTGACCGTGTGTCCACGGTTTTGTTGTCAGAATGTCCAATCATGTGTACGTGGCTTAAGTCCGTAGGGTTCAATATTGAGTTGGCCCACCTTTTGCAGCTATAACAGCTTCAGCTCGTCTGGGAAGGCTTTCCACAAGGCTTAGCAGTGTGTCTATGGGAATGTTTGATCTTTCTTCCTGAAGCGCATTTGTGAGGTCAGGCACTGATGTTGGATATGAAGGCCTGGCTTGCAGTCTTTGATCTAATTCTTCCCAAAGGTGTTCTATCGGGTTGAGGTCAGGACTCGGTGCAGGCCAGTCAAGTTCCTCCACCGCAAACTTTCTCATCCATGTCTTTATGGACCTTGTTTGTACACTGGTGTGCAGTCATGTTGGAAAGGGAAGGGGCAAACCCCAAACCGTTCCCACAAAGTTGGGAGCATGAAATTGTCCACAATGTCTTGGTATGCTGACACCTTAATAATTCTCTTAACTGGAACTAAGGGGCCAAGCCCAACCCTACACCATAATCCCCCCTCCACCAAATGATTTGGACCAGTGCACAAAGCAAGGTCCATTAAGACATGGATGAGCAAGTTTGGAGTGGAGGAACTTGACTGGCCTGCACAGAGTCCTGATCTCAACCCCATAGAACACCTTTGCAAAGAATTAGAGCAGAGACTGAGAGCCAGAACTTCTCATCCAAATCAGTGCCTAACCTCACAAATGCGCTTCTGGAAGAATGGTCAAACATTCACATACATACTCCTAAACCTTGTGGACAGCCTTCCCAGAAGAGTTGAAGCTGTTATAGCAAAAGGGTGGGCCAACTCAATATTGAACCCCACGGGCAAAGACTCGGATGCCATTAACATTCATGTGCGTATAAAGGCAGGGGGTCCCAATACTTTTAGTAATATAGTGTATGTGTGCATGAACACATAGGCTAGCATGGAGGGGCATTTAGAGGCAGGAAAAAAACGACCTTCAAAATACCAGTGTATATGAGGCCTTATGGGTACTTGCAGAAGGTACTAATGTCTGAACATCAGTATTCCTGACCAATATTTCTTGTGTGATATGTGCGTACTTGCTCACATACACAAGTAAAATAAAAATATTTTTTTTTTCCAGCTCAGGATAGAATTTGAACCTCTTCAAGTTAACATTTTACGTATGTAAAATACTGACGGCTACTCAGATTTATTTATTTTTACTTATCTATATGCAGCACAATTTTACACTCCTGTGTGTACAGTATTGACAATAATGTGCTGCACCCACAGACACATACATGAATCTATCTATGGTGATAAAGGGGTGACAGGAGAGAAGGGGTGGCGATTCTGCGCCAGTGGCGGCTGGTGAAGTTTTATGATGGGGGGGGCGCAATACCCCGCCCTTCCACATTTGGTCCCTCCCACTTCTCATAAGCCACACCCCTTATAGAATCCACCACTCCGTCCCCTGTATTCCACTCAATGTCAGGAGTATACAGCTCAGCGTCACAGCACAGAGTATATAGCCCCAGCATCACAAATCATGGTATATATATATACTGTTAGTAATGAAGGACTCAAAATGGGCAGGAGATTACCAGAGACTGCGGACATACTGCACAAGATTACCAGAGACTGCGGACATACTGCACAGGATTACCAGAGACTGCGGACATACTGCACAGGATTACCAGAGACTGCGGACATACTGCACAAGATTACCAGAGACTGCGGACATACTGCACGAGATTACCAGAGACTGCGGACATACTGCACAAGATTACCAGAGACTGCGGACATACTGCACAGGATTACCAGAGACTGCGGACATACTGCACAAGATTACCAGACTGCGGACATACTGCACAGGATTACCAGAGACTGCGGACATACTGCACAGGATTACCAGAGACTGCGGACATACTGCACAAGATTACCAGAGACTGCGGACATACTGCACAGGATTACCAGAGACTGCGGACATACTGCACAAGATTACCAGAGACTGCGGACATACTGCACAGGATTACCAGAGACTGCGGACATACTGCACAGGATTACCAGAGACTGCGGACATACTGCACAGGATTACCAGAGACTGCGGACATACTGCACAAGATTACCAGAGACTGCGGACATACTGCACAAGAGTACCAGAGACTGCGGACATACTGCAGAAGATTACCAGAGACTGCGGACATACTGCAGGAGATTACCAGAGACTGTGGACATACTGCAGGAGATTACCAGAGACTGCGGACATACTGCAAAAGATTACCAGAGACTGCGGACATACTACACAAGATTACCAGACTGCGGACATACTACACAAGATTACCAGAGACTGCGGACATAATGCAGGAGATTACCAGAGACTGCGGACATACTGCAGGAGATTACCAGAGACTGCGGACATACTACACAAGATTACCAGAGACTGCGGACATACTACACAAGATTACCAGAGACTGCGGACATACTGCACAAGATTACCAGAGACTGCAGGAATTACTTGTCCTGCGACTTGGGACTTAAATGTTGCATGACAAGTCGTACCCCATGATTTCCAATGAGAACCGTTCATATCTGTGCGACTTCAAAGTAGTCCCTGCATTACTTTGGTCCCACTTTGATGCAACTTGAGGTCCGTAGACCTCGAGAATACACAGGCATTGCTTTAAGTCACATCAGAATTGCAGTAGAATTGCGCAACTTTCAGACTGCATTAGCCTCAAAGTCGCAAGATTCTGCCACAATTTTTTGGTGCGATTTTGCAGCGA
Organism: Rana temporaria; assembly: GCF_905171775.1. Classification (NCBI taxonomy): domain Eukaryota; kingdom Metazoa; phylum Chordata; class Amphibia; order Anura; family Ranidae; genus Rana; species Rana temporaria. The sequence continues at coordinate 207,643,770 of NC_053489.1, read as the reverse complement.
CTTGAAGCAATGCCTATGTATTTTGGAGGTCTATGGACCTCAAGTCACATCAAGGTGGGACAAAAGTAATGCAGGGACTACTTCAAAGTTGCACAGATATGAACAGTTCTCATTGGAAATCATTGGGTCCAACTCATCCTGCAACTTTCCAGTCCCAAGTCGCAGGACAATTTGCAAGCGGGGGGTGGGGTGGTGTTGACGGCCGATATTTTCCCTGCACATTAAGTATAAAAAAAGTTTTTTTTTTAATAACTGGGGGGGTGGGGTAGTGTTACCGGCCGCTATTTGTGCTGTAATGAATTTTTACATAGAAAAGAAATGTTGTTAATAAATGGGTATATGAATTATAAAAAAAAGATTTTTTTAATAACCGTTATTGGAAAAATCTTTTTTTTTTATAATTCATTTACCCATTTATTAACAACATTTCTTTTATATGTAAAAATTCATTACAGCACAAGTAACACTACAGCGGGCGGTAACACTACCCCACCAGACCACCCCCCCCCCCCCCAGTTATTAAAAAAAAAACTTTTTTTATACTTAATGCTAAATTGAATCAAATATAAAAAATAAACTGTTAATAAGCTTAATATATTTAACTAATATTAAATAAAAAAAAACATTGATTGGGGGGGGGGGAGGGTTGTTGCCTGGCATTATTTTCACTGAATATTAAATATTAAAAAATATTTAAAAAAAATATTAAAAAATATATAAAAAAGAAATTGGATTAAGCAGGGGGGGTGGAGGGTGGATGCCAGCCGCCGAATATTAGATGCAAAAAACGACTTTGAATAAGCGGGGGGGGGGGTTTTGCCGCCAAATATTTAAATATATAACTTTGTGGAAATCGCGGGAGGGGTTGGATGCTGCTGTGAAGCGGCCGAAGAGGTAGAGACAGGCAGGCTGACCTCTTCCACGGTCGGGCGCACTGAGCTCGAGCTGACCCGACGTCACTTCCTGTTTTTCCAGTGACGTCGGAACGAGCACAGAGACGTGCGGGTGCACACAGACAGTGTATGCACCCGCCCGGCCATAACAATACACTCCGTCGCGCCGGAAGCAAGTGGCGCGATGGAGAACGCCACAAAGGCAGATTTTTTGTGCCAATGTAGCGCCGCGTCAGCAATCCCGTGATTGCACAGACGTGGCGCTACTCCTACAGCACTGTTCCCGGCGTCCGGCGCGCGGACAAAGAGCACATAAGGCCCTTTTTTGGGGGAAAAAAAAATTCTTAAAGGGACAGATTTATAAAAAAAAAATTTTTTTTTTTTTTTTTTTTTTTTACTGACTGGGGGATGGGGGGCGGCGCCCGGGCGCCCCTATGGACGGGCCGCCACTGTTCTGCGCCCTTTATGGATGCACCGCCACTGGTGAAATCAGAGTAAGCAACGTCAGTACAGAATGTAGGCTATGGTTTTACATGAATACACAGGAGAAGACCCATCAGAGGCATAACTAGAACCTACAGAGCCCCAATGCAAGAAACCATAAAGGGCCCCACTTCCATGCGAGCCCTGGGCTTCCAGTTCTGGGAGGGCATGGACATACTCTAATAACCCTGCCTCCCACGTTCCCCCTGGGGCGCACATCCAGCACGTTCTGTGACTGCTGTGTCCTTTGGACACAGCTGATCATGGTAAAGAGCCAATCACAGTGGCCCTTTACCATGTGATCAGCTGATCATATGTAAACAAATTTGCCAGTTATCCGCAGTCCTTTCCTCCCATGCTGAGTCTGTTTGAGGAAAGGAGAGCTGTCAAGACTGTCAGCACATTGTTTACCCTGATGATCAGTGCAGTGCCATTAGACGTTAAAAAAACTCCTTCAAGCAGCATCTTTGGAGCTCTTAAAGCGCACCTGCCCATTGAAATGAATGGGCAGCGCGGCCAAACCACCGGCAAAGCGTCGCTGCAGCCGAATACCTCTGCAAAAACAACGGTAAAGCCGACGCCTCTGTGTGAAAGCGGCCTTAGTGCAACCTATCAGTGCTGCCTATCAGTGCCCCCTTTCAGTGCTCATCAATGCCACCTATCAGTGCCCCCTATCAGTGCTCATCAGTGCCCCCTATCAGTGCTCATCAATGCCGCATATCAGTGCCACTTATCAGTGCTCATCAATGCCACCTATCAATGGTCATCAATGCCGCCCAGCAGTGCCCATCAGTGCCACCCATTAGTGCTCATACCGCATATCAGTGTCCATCAGTGCAGCCTATGAGTGCTGCCTATCAGTGCCATCTATCAGTGATGTCTGTCAGTGCCTCTGCAGCAGGACTCTGAGCTGGGAGCGTCTCTCTCATACAGCCTAGAGCCTGCACTGACAGTTCCCCCTCCTTCGTCCCTCGGATGGGAGAGAGATGATCTGCTCCTTCTTCTCCTGCCCCTCTTCTCCTGTGTGCACACAGGAGAAGAAGGGCAGGAGGAGAAGGAGCAGATCGGCTCTCTCCTCTCCCATCCGAGCAAGGGAGGGGGAGCCGTCAGTGCAGGCTCTAGGCTGTATGAGAGGGATGCTCCCAGCTCAGAGCCCTGTGGCCAGCAACCCTGCTGGGCCCCCCCCCCCCTGACAGTGGCTGAACGCCTGGACCGGGTCGCAAGTGTAATCTTTGCACTCAGGAACCGGTGCAACTAAAGGGAAGGCCGTAGTTGAGCTTTAAATTTTGTCACAAAATCCCTTTTCATTGATATGTATACAGGGCAGTGTGACGGTATGTGGTGTAGTGTGTTATGGTATGCTGTGAAAAATGCAACCCATGCCCTTCTTTTTTTAGGTGAATACTAACACAGCACATTGGGGTGATCGGATACAATTGGTCAGGACGATTGGGCAAGGAACATTGCCCTGTCTATGGATTGGGACTGAATGAGCCCTCAGTCTGATTTCAAATGCAGACTCTATACACTGACAGGGGGCTGCATTCATCTATCTACACAAACCTAAACCTCACCACATACGTTCCAATCTGATTGTGCAATCTCCTTTATGATGATCATACACTTAATGATCCAACCTAATGATTCTGTACAGAACTGGACAATATGATTGAAACTTGGAATTATTGAAAAGACATATACTGTGCCCTTTTTGGTTTGGAGAAAATATGATCAATATCATTGACAATTTTTCTGGTTGGTCCGGATGGAAAATTAGATTATAGATTATGTTAATAGAAAACCCATTATGATTGTTAAGTGTATGGCACATCAAATTGACAGCTTGATTATATAAACAATTGTTCAGTCATCATCGGATCTATCTATGTAACACAAGGGCCTGCCTGATTGGATACAGAACGGTTGGATAGGTTAGGTAGGTCCTTATATTATATCGATTTGGTAAACATAAAGTTGGTTGTGCAAAGATTGTAACGTGTATGGGGAGCCTTATGTCAGCCAATACATTTCCCACTCCCTTCTAGTTTTAAATGACAGAAGGAATCAATGCTCCCTACCAGTCCCAGTTTCCCATCTTATGATGGGATTTCCTATGTTGGAGATGACCCTGATCTGGTGTCACCCCTTTGTCCCTCATCTGCTCACTGGGCACTAGAAGATGTCTGGGTGACAGCTGATGAAAGGACACTGTCAGAGAGTTGCCATGGTGAGAGGATCGGTGGGATTGTGATCACACGTGTGTCCCCTGTCCTGTCCCCAATGTTTGTGTGTCACCGTGTCAGCGCTGGGAGTGCTCACATTGACACCGCACCGTACAACAGACAGCCAGGGGGCGGGCCCAGCCTGGCGACTTCTTCTGCGTCATTGGCTGTACGCTGTGGGCTGGGACAGCCTTAGCCAATAGCAGGTGGCCGTGGATCCAGTAATGCAGCCGCAGCCTGCTCTCCCCATCCCTGGGAGTGGATTGTAGAGGAGCAACACAAAGGACGGGCAGCCCGCATCCCCCAGCGCATCCACCCACCTACCTACCTACCTCTGCTGTACACCATGAGCACCAGCATCAGGTACAAGAGCAAGCTGCTAAAGACAGGTGAGGAGCGGGCCGGGGACCCGGGAGAGAGGGGACATTACATCATTCCACACCTGACCTGTCTCTTTCCTTTCTCCCCCTCCTCCTCCTGGATCCTTTGCGGCCTCCTGGGACCCCCATAGATGAGAAAGAGGTAAGGATCCCCCGAGGGGTGCATTGCCAGCTATAGAGAGAGCGGGCAATGGGGGCTCTGCTGCCATCAGGGAGGATGGCAACATACACACACTGCACCGAGCACTGCCAACACATGTCACATCATCCTTGTATCACTACCAAGGAGACCACATCTCATGTGTGCAAGATAGGAGAGACCATCTGCTAAATATATACTACAACATACAGAACATATGATGTGTACAATATAGAAGATATATAATACTCATAATATGATGTGCAGAATATATGCTAAGAGTCATGATATACATATAACACTAGGATATAAGATATGATGTATAGAATATATACAATATAATAATCATAATAGGAAATCGAAAATATGATGTGCAGAACTAGAATATATGATTATATACATATAATAATAATAATAGTATATAAGATATGAGGAGCAGAATATATATATATATATATATATATATATATATATATATATATATATATATATACACAGTATAAGATACAATGTGAAGATTCTATGACATGAGATATGAATGATGTGCAGCATATATAAGATATATAATATAATATAATAAGATATATGGTATATAATATATGTAGAATATATAATAATAATAATAATAATAATAATAATAGGAAATATAAAATATGATGTGCAGAATATATGCTAAGATTCATGATATAAATATAATAATAATTATCGAAAATAAGATATGATGTGTAGAATATATGTTATAAGATATGTAAGAAATATAATATAAGAAGATATCCAATATAAGAACATTATATGCAGAATATATAATATAAGTTATGGTGTGCAGAATATATGATATAAGATATAGTGTGCAGAATATATATATATATATATATATATAATATGAGATATAGTGTGCAGAATATATATATATATATATATATATATATATATATATATATATGAGATATAGTGTGCAGAATATATATATATATATATATATAAGATATAGTGTGCAGAATATATGATTGAGGATATATGTGCAGAATATATATATATATAATATGAGATATGGTGTGCAGAATATATATATATATATATATATATATATATATATATATATAGTATATAATATGAGATATAGTGTGCAGAATATATGATAGAGGATAGATGGTAAGATCTCTAATAGAAGACACGCTGTGCAGAATTGGGAATATCGGCGTGCCCATCACGTGGGGATTGTGACCTCATTATGGCTTTCTATGGCACGTTCCTAATAGCGGCCTGCATAGGTTGGGAAGATGTCACCTGGATCCGGAGTCAGTCCTTTAGGGGGGATGGCCTAGAAATATGAACTGAGCCTTCCCAAATAATAACCTGGTAAAGGCTCCAGTAAGATATCTGTGATGACTATCCAGACACAGAAGGGAGGTGTATTTAAATAACACAAACAGTACACAGATGTAATAATACAACATAACAATGATGACAATGTGTTTAGGTCGGCCTCTCTTTTGCTGTGAGCAGAATGATTGTGTTGCTTTGAATAGAGTCCCATAGAAGAAATGATGAGAAATAAAAGGCAGACGGGTTGTCATTGCTGGAATGTGGGCCCTTCAGCCATATCACTCAGTGCTTGTATAATGGATGGGCTGTGATAATGGAGGGGATGATGGGACACACATTAGTGATTTGGGGATAAGGGCTCCTCACATACATAGCATAGCTGGGAGGCCTGATGTAGGAACACTTCATATTTTATTATGTTCCTGTATAATGTAACACAGAGAAAAGTAGACACATGTAATCTTACAATGTATCTAAACCGAAGAGCAAACAATGTATTGCAGCTTGCTATTTCCTAGTCTGATGATTCCATCGCTAGAGACAAGTCGCCAGTGCTGGGAACACTAAAGAAGCTGTCTGTCTGTCTGTCCCTATAGAATGGCCCCCTCTGTTGCCAGATACAGCAAAGATACAGAAGGAGCGATTCCATAAGGCCAAACAGGCAGCCTCTTAGCCATCTTGCCACTGGCGATTGGTCAAAATTGGAGTCACCCATCTGACATCAGCATTTAGCCAGCCATACACTATACAACCTGGCTGTGTGATTGCTTTCTTCTTTAGAGTTACTAAAACCATAGTATGAGGACACACCTAAAGCTGGTCATACACGGTTCCAATTCCCCATCTGCACATTGGAGGTGGATGGGGAAATCCTTCACACTGCATCATTGTATTCTGACAGTGGGGTTCCCTTGTCATCAGAATACACTCATCAGCTCTGCAGGCAATTGATCCAAATTTTCCAACAAGCTGGTTCAGGGGAAGTCGAATTTTGATCCATGTATGGATCAGCTTAAATAACCAATTCATATCGTTTTATATCAGGCAGGCCCTTGCAGTACATAGTTAACAGTACATACAAAGGAAATTGTACAACTTGATTGCATAGTGTTTGGCCAGCTTTAGATGCCATGGCTGCATTTTTTTTTATTCACTTGGTGATCCTGTCAGTAACACACTTATTATCCTAGTGCAGTGACGGTGAACCTTGGCACTCCAGGTGTTTTGGAACTACATTTCCCATGATGCTCAACTACATTGCAGAGTGCATGAGCATCATGGGAAATGTAGTTCCAAAACACCTGGAGTGCCAAGGTGCGTCACTGTCCTAGGTGACAACACTTCCTCATTGTGCTGCATCTGTAGAATACCACAGTGGCTTATTGGTTAGCATGTTTGCCTTGCAGTACCAGGGCCCTTGGTTTGAACCCAATGGCATTGCTATTGGGGTGCGGGGGGTGTGGACTGCACCTGGGTGACACCATCAAGTGGAAAGTGATATCCAAACGTGATGGTGTCACCCCCATCAATGATATCGCATGCTTCCTTTCCAAATTGTCTCTAGTATATGTGCAAGGGACCTTGGAGAGTAAGCGCCATGAGGCTCTATACAAAACAATAATAATAGCAGTGTTGTCACCCTAGGACAGGAAGTGTTTTAGGACAACAGAATACATTCCTCTTTTCTAATCTCTATAACATAGGGGGAGGTGTTCTGCAATTCACAGAAGTGAGCTGGGAAGGGCTGATAACACTGTAGAGTACACAGGAAATTCCAAGCTCCCTGGATCTCTGGCAGGATCAACTGGGCTTATCTTTTTGCATTTATCCAACAGATTTACCAAAATCCTTTTAATTGTATATTTAAAGGTGAAGTATTGCCAAAGGTTATTTGGCTGTACTTCTTCTGTGGATCACAGGAGTGTAGTTCGTTTTGCACCCCTGTAACCCGTTTTCAGCACACAGTGGGCTGAAGTCTGCTCTCCGGTGATGTCACAGAGCCAGTCCAGGTTTGGGCGTCATCACGACCATAGAGTCAGAATCTGTCTAGATCCCTGGACCGACACACGGCTCACCCTCTCATCCGCTGCTTGTCTATGGAGAGATCGGACGAAAACGGACAGCATGTCCGTTTTCATCAGATCTCACCTGATCCGATCTGCCAGGACAGATGGCGACAAATCGCCATCCGTTTGATTTTAGTGGATCGTATTGGATCAGACGTCAGCAGACATGGTCACCGCTGACATCCGATGCTCCATAGACAAGTATGGAGCACCTGTTCAGGTCCGCCGAATAAACTGAACGGTCCGCCCGTGTGAAAGGGGCCTAAGAACGGCAAGGATGTGGAATTCCCTTCCACAGGCGGTGGTTTCAGCAGGGGGCATCGAGGGTTTCAAGAAACTATTAGATAAGCACCTGAACGACCACAACATACAGGGATATACAATGTAATACTGACATATAATCACACACATAGGTTATGTCCTTTTTCATCCTCACCTACTATGTAACTATGTAACTGTGGGTAAAGGATTGTGTATATAGGATTGTAAAGAAACAATGCCCCCCCTTTTTATTGGTTGAACTAGATGGTCTTTTTTTTCAACCAAATAAACTATGTGATGTCATTCTGTTTCTTAATTGGGATATTTTGGGAAATCCTGGGAGTAAAGAGAACCCAGGGATAGATATAAGGCTTGGATACCTGTCACAAGCACAATCATAACGGCGGAATAAAAACAGAATCCTCCTGAAGGGGAGTCGGTGATTTTAATGAACGTAATAGGCGCAGAATAATATTGTTTGTGCCTGTCAGATGTGTTATGGTTGGACTTGTCTTCACGTTTTGGGCAGAGCTGCTGTTCCTGATTATCCGGCCAGTGATTGTTGTCTGACTGGCAGGATTGCATTTCTCTACTGCTTCCCACGTTGTATCATCATGACAGCAGCTGGGTAACACCCAGAATGTTTTCACTACGGCACGCAGCCAAGTGTGGAAACCCAGAGCAACCAATCACAACAAAGCCTTCTCCACTTCATTGGAAAGAATCAAATTTGTGGTTACGGGTTACTGCGCTTTGATCTTGGTGCTGCCTTTTCAGGATAAGCATGTTTGTGTTGGAGTTGTTCTGGGACGTGTAGTGCAGATGAAGGTTTATATTGTCAACCAGAGCTTGCTAGGAGCTCCTTGAGCTGCGGCTGATTGACCTCCCATCTGATGGTGTCTGCAGCATTCCGGGTCCAACACCATCCTGGTAGAACTTTCTAGTTGTCTATAAGGGTGGCATTAGGACCATCACTGTAATGCCGCGTACACACGATCGGAATTTCCGACAACAAAACCGTGGATTTTTTTCCGGCAGAATTTTGGCTCCAACTTGTGTTGCATACACACGGTCACACAATTGTTATCGGACATTCCAAACGTCAAGAACGTGGTGACGTACTACACTACAACGAGCTGAGAAAAATAAAGTTCAATGATTCCGAGCATGCGTAGGATTTTTGTGCGTCGGAATTGCATACAGATGATCGGAATTTCCGACAAGAACTTTTGCCGTTGGAAAACCAGCTCTCAAAATGTTGTTGTCGGAAATCCCGACAGAAAATGTCTGATGGAGCCTACACACGGTCGGAATTTCCGACCAAATGCTCACATTGAACATTTCTTGTCGGAAATTCTGATTGTGTGTATGCGGCATAAGGGGGGACATTCTTCCCACAATACATTGATGCTAGTAGGGGCTCTCAGAGAGGTTAATAGGATTTCCAGAGTTGCTCTGGGGTAAAAGTTTGGTTTATATCATTAGGACATGAGCTTATTGTGGGAATGGAACACTACTGATCAGAGTACTGGACTCCCTATTCCCATCTGATGAGGTTCACAATGAACAGATAATCGGCACATGCGCACTGAAGCCATGGCACGTCATGCGCGGGAGTCACGTCATCGCAGCTACGGCCAATCACAGGGCTGGAGCCGCTAAACCCGGAAGTAACTCCTGCACCGGCATGTCGCCGGCCGGTGCTGTGTCGGCACCGCAGCGGGGGCTTCGATCCCGGGTAAGTATTAAATAATGAGCTAGTATGCTATGCATACTAGCTCATTATGCCTTTGTCTTGCAGGTGTTAGATTATATATTTTTTTGCAAAGTGTGTTTTACATTTTTTGAGTTTTCATCAGAACAGCATGTAATGGGCCAACAAAACTATCCCTTGGGGACATCACTTTCAGTGATTAAGAGAGGAATTCCCCCATTTTGTAAAAATATTCTATCACCTCTTGCTTTTTCTCCAGAGCAGTAAGTAAAGAGAAGTCTAACCAATAGGCCAAAGACAGCAATAAAAACCTGACAGGGGTTGTAATGTATAACTAAAGGCGATGCTTTTTTTTCAGTTTTGGATTGAGCGTAGAGAGATTAGAACACCTGTCAGGTTTTTATTCCTGTCTGGGAGAGTCACCCTATTTGTCTGCTTTATGGTTATTCCTGAAAGCAAAAGTGAAAAAACAAAACTAATTTTTGGTTGTCGTCAGAACAGTATTAGAGGGTAAATCTTCCAATGGGGATTTTAATTCTAGTGACACCCAGGGATTCCCTCACTTTGGAGGGTTTTGCTGTCACTTCCTGTTTTGGCTATGGGACAGGATGTGAAATCTCCCTAATGGGACAGCGATGAGAAAAAAATGACAGGTGTTATACCCTCTCTTATTATATCCAAAATGTAAAAAAGGTTTTGCCTCAAGGCTAGGTTTCCACTATTGCAACCCCAAAGTCGTGTGATTTTACTGCGACTTGAAGCAATGCCTGTGTATTCTTGAGGTGCAAAAACACCTGCATAGGTGTAAATAAGGCCTGAGGCGCGATTCACACCTGCATTTGTAGTGCATTTTGCAGATTTGCGCTACAGTTTAACATGGTTTCCTATGGAACACGTTCTGTAGTGCAAATCTGCAAAATGCAAAAAGCACTAAAAATGCACAGGTGTGAATCCAGCCTAATTCTTCTTGGCATAGATTTAACAAGGTTTTGGAAACATTCCTCAGAGATTTTGGTCCACATTGACATGATAGCATCACGCAGTTGCTGCAGATTTGTCGGCTGCACATCCCTGATGCAAATCTCCCATTACACCACATCCCAAAGGTGCTCTATTGGATTGAGATCTGGTGACTGTGGAGGCCATTGGAGTACAGTGAACTTATTGTCATGTTCAAGAAACCAGTTTGAGATGATTTGAGCTTTATGACATGGTGCATTATCCTGCTGGAAGTCATCAGAAGATGGGTAAATTGTAGTCATAAAGGGATGGACATGGTCAGCAACAATACTCAGGTAGGCCGTGGCGTGTAAAAAATGCTCAACTGGTACTAAGGGGCCCAAAGTGTGCCAAGAAAATATGCCCCACAACATTACACCACCACCACCAGCCTGAACCGTTGATACAATGCAGGATGGAGCCATGCTTTCATGTTCACGCCAAATTCTGACCCCACCAACTGAAATCGAGACTCATCAGATCAGGCAAAGGTTTTTCAGCAATACTCAGACCAGCCTGTTTGGCATTTAATTCCTTTCTTCAAATGAATGGGCTTCTCCTGCACAAACACGGCATTCAGAAACCCCACATATGTGAGCCTAGCCTTACAGCTTTGCAGTACTGGGCTCAATTTCCCCCATTGTGATCCCATTATTCTTGTGTTTGTTCCCTCCATGTGTGATTGTACATTAACTGACTTTTGAGATGCTTACGCTATATAAAGAGTATAGATACTTTTGTATAGCTGTTGTATATATTAACTAATGGATGAATGTTAAAGCGGATGTGCGGCCAAAAAAAATTATTAAAAGCCAGCAGCTACAAATACTGCAGCTGCTGACTTTTAATATTAGGACACTTACCTGTCCTGAAGTCCAGCGCTGTCCGCAGCAGAGGACGAGCGATCGCTGTCACTCTGCTGCCCCCCCGCCATCCACTGTGAGGGAACCAGGAAGTGAAGCGCTCCGGCTTCACTGCCTGGTTCCCTACGGCGCATGCGCGAGTCGCGCTGCGCCCGCCGATTGGCTCCCGCTGTGTGCTGGGAGCCGAGTGTTCCCAGCACACAACGGGGGGGTGACGGGATGTGATGCAATGCCCGTCTTTTGCCCGTGAATGCTGGGCCGAAAGGGGGTGCAAATACCTGTCTTTAGACAGGTATCTGCACCCCCCTCCCCCCTGAAAAGTGTCAAATGTGACACCGGAGGGGGGAGGGTTCCGATCAGCGCGAGTTCCACTTTAGGGTGGAGCTCCGCTTTAAGAATAGCTCATGGTAAAAGGATTATTATTTCACACTCCTCTCTGCTGTTCAGTTGGGCTGCAGATACACATATTGACTAAATACTGGAAACAACTAATATTATGTATGGATATTAGGGAGGCCCCTTGTTTAAAGGGGTTGTAAAGGAAATTTTTGTTTTCCTAAATAGCTTCCTTTACCTTAGTGCAGTCCTCCTTCACTTACCTCATCCTTCCATTTTGCTTTTAAATGTCCTTATTTCTTCTGAGAAATGCCCACTTCTTGTTCTTCTGTCTCTAACTTACCACCGTAATGTAAGGCTTTCTTCCTGGTGTGGAGAACGCCTCTTGAGGGGGTGAGCAGGAGTGTCAGGACACCCCCTAACACACAGCTCCTTTCTCTATCTGCAAAGTAGAGAGTGTCCTGACTTGCCTGCTCAACCCCTCCCCCCTCAAGAGGCTTTCTCCACACCAGGGAGAAAGCATTGCATTACTGTGTGGAGTTACAGACAGAAGAACAGGAAGTGGGGATTTCTCAGAAGAAATAAGGACATTTAAAAGCAAAATCCAAGGATGAGGTAAGTGAAGGAGGACTGCACTAAGGTAAAGGAAGCTATTTAGGGAAAACATGTTTTTCCTTTACAACCCCTTTAATGGATAACTAAACCCAAGAACAAAACAATGCAATATATTGCAGCTTACCAGGCCTAATGCCGCGTACACACGATCGGAAATTCCGACAAGAAAACCATGGATTTTTTTCCGACAGAAAATTTGGTTTAAACTTGTGTTGCATACACACGGTCACACAAAATTCCGACCGTCAAGAACGCGGTGACGTACAACACTACAACGAGCCGAGAAAAATTAAGTTCAATGATTCCGAGCATGCGGTCGAATTGATTCCGAGCGTGCATGCTTTTTTGCACGTCGGAATTGCATCCAGACGTTCGGAATTTCCGACAAGAACTTTTCCCGTCTGAAAATTTAAGAACCAGCTCTCAAATTTTTGCTTTTGGAAATTCTGACAGAAAAAGTCCGATGGGGCCTACACACGGTCGGATTTTCTGACCAAAAGCTCACATCAAACTTTTCTTGTCGGAAATTAATGTGTACATTAGATGTGATGGCTGCATTCATTTTCTTTTTTTCAAGCTAAGAGCATATACAGAAAATCCCTACCTGATCCTGCCAGAAATGCCTTCCGAGATCGTTTCTGTATACTTCCAATTGTTCTGCCCCCCCCCCCCATGTAATGGAGATGAAGATATACAGATGTGTTTGTAGTTCATATCAGGGTGACAACTGTTGCTCCATCCATAGGTACAGTAGAAGAGTGACGTAGTCACCCAGGGACATGAAGTGTCCAGGATTACCGGGTGAAAATTAAGCAAACAAAGCTTGAAAAAATAAAACAAATTCAGCCACCATACCAAGGACTAGTATCTGCAATATATTGAAATGTTAGTTTTATATAATAGTAATTTCCCAAGGTATTCCTGTATCCTGCTATATTTCAGTGAGACTTAGGCCTGCCACCGCAGGCAGGGTACTTGTATGGCGGGGTACTTTGTATAGTTGGGCAATTGTATGGTGGGATACTTGTATGGTGGGGCACTTGTATGGTGGGGCACTTGTATGGTGGGGCACTTGTATGGTGGGGCACTTGTATGGCGGGGCACTTGTATGGCGGGGTACTTATATGGCGGGGCACTTGTATGGCTGGACACTTGTATGGCGGGGCACTTGTATGGCGGGGTACTTGTATGGTGGGGTACTTGTATGGTGGAGCACTTATATGGTGGGATACTTGTATGGTGGGGCACTTGTATGGTGGGGTACTTGTATGGTGGAGCACTTATATGGTGGGATACTTGTATGGTGGGGCACTTGTATGGCGGGGTACTTTTATGGTGGGATACTTGTATGGTGGGGCTCTTGTATGGCGGGATACTTGTATGGCGGGGTACTTGTATGGTTGGGCAATTGTATGGTGGAGCACTTATGTGGTGGGATACTTGTATGGTGGGGCACTTGTATGGTGGGGCACTTGTATGGTGGGGTACTTGTATGATGGAGCACTTATATGGTGGGATAATTGTATGGTGGGGCACTTGTATGGCGGGGTACTTGTATGGTGGGATACTTGTATGGTGGGGCACTTGTATGGCGGGATACTTGTATGGTGGGGTACTTGTATGGTGGAGCACTTATATGGTGGGATACTTGTATGGTGGGGCACTTGTATGGCGGGATACTTGTATGGTGGAGCACTTATATGGTGGGGCACTTGTATAGTGGGGCACTTGTATGGTGGAGCACTTATATGGTGGGATACTTGTATGGTGGGGCACTTGTATGGCGGGGGAATTGTATGGTGGGGTACTTATATGGTGGGATACTTGTATGGTGGGGCACTTGTATGGCGGGATACTTGTATGGCGGGGTACTTGTATTATTGGGCAATTGTATAGTTGGGCAATTGTATGGTGGAGCACTTATATGGTGGGATACTTGTATGGTGGGGCACTTGTATGGTGGGGCACTTGTATGGTGGGGTACTTGTATGGTGGAGCACTTATATGGTGGGATACTTGTATGGTGAGGCACTTGTATGGCGGGGTACTTGTATGGTGGGGTACTTGTATGGTGGAGCACTTATACGGTGGGATACTTGTATGGTGGGGCACTTATATGGCGGGATACTTGTATGGTGGGGCACTTGTATGGGGGGATACTTGTATGGTGGGGCACTTATATGGCGGGATACTTGTATGGTGGGGCGCTTGTATGGCGGGATACTTGTATGGTGTGGTACTTGTATGGTGGAGCACTTATATGGTGGGATACTTGTATGGTGGGGCACTTATATGGTGGGATACTTGTATGGTGGGGCACTTGTATGGCGGGATACTTGTATGGTGGGGCACTTGTATAGCGGGGAACTTGTATGGCGGGATACTTGTATGGTGGGGCACTTGTATGGCAGGGTACATGTATGGCGGGGCACTTGTATGGCGGGGTACTTATATGGCGGGGCACTTGTATGGCAGGGCACTTATATGGTGGGGTACTTGTATGGTGGATACTTGTATGGTGGGGTTATAGCACACACATGGTAGTATATTACTACTACTGCTAGTATATTTCAGTGCCTGCACAGAACATACATCCTTTCTGTACTCAGTGGAAGGAAAGATTTGGCCAAGGAGAGGTCACTAAAGATGGCATACTGGTTATTTTTAAAATCTAATTTTAGCATATGTGCTGCAGTTTCATGATACATAAAAAATATATTGATGTCTGGATGGAAGACATGGGATATTTTCCCTGGACAAGGTCCCTGCTGAGTAATTTAATTTGCTGACAGCCATTTCCCAGTGCTTGTGTAAACAGCTTCTGCTGATTTAGGACTTGCCTTTATGGAGACGTACAGCCACCATTGCATTTATATCCCTTCTATATACACAGAGGCCCGGATTCAGAAAGGACTTACGCTGACGTATCTTCTGATACGCCGCGTAAGTCCACGGATGCGCCGGCGTATCTTTGCGCCTTATTCAGCAAACAAGATACGCCGGAATTTTGGCTTCATACGACCAACGTAAGTCTCCTACGCAGTCGTATCTTGGGCGCATATTTACGCTGGCCGCAAGGGGCGCTTCCATTGATTTAC
Source organism: Rana temporaria (assembly GCF_905171775.1). NCBI lineage: Eukaryota > Metazoa > Chordata > Amphibia > Anura > Ranidae > Rana > Rana temporaria. The sequence goes on along the minus strand of NC_053489.1, from coordinate 207,628,375 downwards.
GCGTGGAATATGTAAATGACCTAGATACGCCGATTCACAAACGTACTTACGCCTGTCGCAGTAGTCTACGCCGTTTACGTAAGGTGTACGTCCGGTGTAAAGTTATTCCACATAAAGCAGGGGTAAGTCATGTTAGGGTATGGACCCGGGAACAGCTGTCGTGTTTTACGTTGTTTACATAAGTCGTACGTGAATGGGGCTGGGCGTAGGTTACGTTCACGTCGTAGGCATTGAGCCGTCGTATCTTAGGGAGTTTATGCGACGTGATTGTGAGCATGCGCCGTTCATTCGGCCCTTCATTTACATGGGGTCATGCTTCATTATAATAGATCACGCCCACTACCTTCCTACTTTGAATTAGGCGGGCTTACGCTGGCCAATTTACGTTACGCCGGCGCAAGTTTGGGAGCGAGTGCTTTGTGAATACAGTTCTTGCCTCACTGATTTACGTTGGCGTAGCGCATATGAGATGTGCTACGCCGGTCTAAAGATGCGCCGCTGTACGTGAATCCGGGCCAGAGTTTTTACAATGATACACAAGGTGCAGCATGTTAGTAAAAAACTGTTATATATAGTACCTCATAAGTAATAATTGTTCTTAGAAGTCTTGAATTTGCTTAAAGAGGAACTGCAGTCTGCTCACATAATCTTTTAATAAAAACATCTTTGCCATTCTGAAACTTCCCTCCAAATACTTTGCATATTATTTTATATATACTGCGATTCTGTACTTGCCAAATATTCTGCAGAAATCTCCCTACACTGAGTCTGGCTACAACCACTTTAACTGTGGGCAGCTAAAGCTGCTGCCTGTTCACTACTTGGATTTACGCAGACACACCTCCAGCTCTGCAGCTCTCATTGATCCTCTTATGGCTCATCCCCTCTCCCTTCCTGGCAAAACTCTCACAAGATTAAGAGAGAGAGAGAGAGAGCTGTGCATGATGTCATAAGCCTAGGCTTTTTACCAGACAAGAAAAAGGAAGTGGGCTGTATAAGGCATTTCCTGGCAGAATTTTTTTTTTTTACTATCCAAGGTTAAAACAACAAGGGCAGAAGATTTTATAGATGGAAAGATGAAAAATGACTGAAGGTCCGCTTTAAAGTACCGTATTTATTGGCATATAACAAACACTTTTTTGCTCTAAAAATAAACAGTGCCTGTGTGTTTTATGCCAATATATTTGTTTTACCAATAGGGGGGCGGGTATTGGATGGTCCGCCCCGGGTACCACACATTGGAGGGTGTCAGGCCGGCTGCCCCGCCTTTCCTGGCCCTGGGACAACACTGTTAGCATATTTTAAAGTTAAGAAAACATTACTGCCAGACCTTACGCCTACACCGCTCATCCTGTGTCACTCTCAATGTAAATCAAAGTTTCTAAATACCTCAACTAACGGAACTCTTTCTGGACGCTCTCCTCCTCCCGCTCTGCCTACTCCTCGAGGGTACCTTTTTATTGGAGGAGGAGAGCGGCCACATGACCGTCAATGAAACATCAGAGGAGAGCAGTCACATGACCGGGTCCATGAGAGCAGCGTTAATTGAGGTATTTAGAAGCTTTGATTTACAATAAGAGTGACACAGGAGGAGTGGTGTATGAGAAGGGGCTGGCAGTGATGTTTTCTAAACTTTAGAGTATGCTGGCAGTTCTGTCCCAGGAGACTGGGGGTTTCCTGGAAGTGCAGGGGGGGCTTTATAATAAAAGGGGGATGTGTGAAGAGGTGGGAATGGGGTCTGTGTACTGTGCAGGGGTCTGTGTACTATGCAGGGGTCTGTGTAATGTGCACGGGTCTGTGTATTGTGCAGGGGTCTGTGTATTGTGCAGGGGTCTGTACTATGCAGGGGTCTGTGTACTATGCAGGGGTCTGTTTACTATGCAGGGATCTGTGTAATGTGCAGGTGGTCTGTGTAACGTGCAGCAGATCTGTGTATTGTGAAGGGGGTCTGTGTACTATGCAGAGGGTCTGTGTACTGTGCAGGGGTCTGTGTACTATGCAGGGGCCTGTGTATTGTGAAGGGGGCTGTGTACTGTGCAGGGGGTCTGTGTACTGTTCAGGGGGCTGTGTACTGTGCAGGGGGTCTGTGTACTGTGCAGGGGGTCTGTGTACTGTGCAGGGGGTCTGTGTACTGTGCAGGGGGCTGTGTACTGTGCAGGGGGTCTGTGTACTGTGCAGGGGGTCTGTGTACTGTGCCGGTTGCTGTGTACTGTGCAGGGGGCTGTGTACTGTGCAGTGGGGCTGTGTACTGTGCAGGGGGTCTGTGTAATGTGCAGGGGTCTGTGTAATGTGCAGGGGGTTGTGGAAAGTTTATTTTCCTGAAACTTCCCTCTTAAAGTTAGGTTGTGTGTTATACGCCGATAAATACGGTATATTTAATGGTGGCCACACAGGCTGCAATTTTTGTTATCCTATTGTAGTACGATTTGATTTGATTAGCCATAACTTCCCTTCTGATCGATTTAGATAGAATTCAGTCAAACTGAGTTGATCGGCCAGGGTAGAAATGTATTGATTGTTTTGCATCAGTCAGCAGCAAATGCTGGCGATCGATACAGATATTTTGTTAATTTTGTGGAAAATGATCATATTCAGCTCATGAAATGAAGTGGTGGAGGCAGAAATGTGATTGATAATTTAGGATTGTAAATTAAAATAATTTCCTAACTATCAATTGAAACAATCGAGTACAATCCATGATATGTTTTTTTATTTGTACTAACATACAATTTTTCAGGATACGTGTACCCGGGGTGTACTGCTTAGACCTTGCTTGGTCTTACTTATTTAGCTTCAGGTACAGTTTCTCAAATTTGTCGGTATTTGCTACAGCCATAGCGACATATTGGGAAAGTGTTGTTTATTAGAACATGAATCTGTTTCTTGCTTTGTGATTGAAGTATTAGAAATCTTTTATGAATTATGTGGAAGAGATCCATGTACAGCTGTGATGAATTATGGCACCAAGTCTTTATTCAATTGTCCCCATAGACTAATTCAGACATATGAAGGTAACTGATATCTATAGGGAATATGGAACTGCGAATATGTTCACACCCTGTGGTTACATCATGTTAGATTGTAACATAGAGCATATGTGACATAGTAACATATGTGAGAGAGCGGAGGGGCGTGGCCTCTATCCAGCCAGGACTTATCTGGGCCGAGCGCCAACTACCAACAAAGCTGAGGACTTTTTAAACCTCCAACCCTCCCCTGTGCAAGACTTTTAAATCACCTGATATCCAGCTGAAATCGGCGCTGTACATCAGCCGAGGATCTTCCTCCGGCGGCCATCTTGGAGGTGGGGGTTAGGTCACGTGACCCTGCTGTGAGAGAGCGGAGGGGTGTGGCCTCTATCCAGCCAGGACTTATCTGGGCCGAGCGCAGCGCTCGCGCATCTCTACCAACAAAGCTGAGGACTTTTTAGCCCTCCAACCCTCCCCTGTGCAAGACTTTTAAATAACCTGAAATCCAGCTGAAATCGGCGCTGTACATCAGCCGAGCCTCCTCCTCCAGGGGCCATCTTGGAGGCGGGGCTTAGGTCACGTGACCCTGCTGTGAGAGAGCGGAGGGGCGTGGCCTCTATCCAGCCAGGACTTATTTGGGCCTTGCGCAGCAGGCGCGCACCTTTGTTGCGACCGAAGGGCACAACATAAGGGTGCGGCGTCGACGGGGGCCGAAGGGGCCTTTTTCTTTATTTAACATCAATAACACCGACACGCGTAGATCTTCCATCAACAGGTAAGGGTACACGATTGTGTTACTCACGTGCAGAGCTTCTTTCCTGGGAACAATCTCAAATCCCTCCCTTAAAGGAACACGAAAGTCAACATTTTTATTTTTTATTTTTTTTAAATAACAAACATGTTATACTTACCTCCACTGTGCAGCTCGTTTTGCACAGAGTGTCCCCGAACCGTGGTCTTCTGTGGTCCCTCGGCGAGCGAGCTCGCATGGTGGAAAGCTTTTGCGAGCGTGTTCCCGTGATACAGCGGCGGCCATAGCCCCCCAGCGCGCTGCGTCATACGCTGTGATTGACAGCAGCGCCAGCCAATGGCTGCGCTGCTTTCAATCCGCCCAGCCTAGCCAATCAACGGCCAGGCTGGGAAACCATGAACATGGACGCGCCCAGGAATTTCGAACGGTCAGGTAAGTAAAACATTTACCTTTACAACCCCTTTAATAGATATCAATGCGCTTTGCTTATCCCATACTGCAAAAATTGCTTCGGCCCCTACCATCACGGACCAGTCACATTCACATCGGGCAAGACAGAAAAAACTGTTCAAGCCCTGCTCAATTGAGTCTATTCAGGCTCTATATGTAAACGCCAGATCCGCAGTAAAGCACTGCGATGAAATTCACAATGCGCTGCTAACTCCTGGCGCTCATATAATGGGAGTTACGGAAACCTGGTTTCAGGACAGCTCAAAATCAATCTATGACGAATTACTACCCAGCAACTATAGCATCATGACTAAGAATAGACAAACTAAAAAAGGTGGTGGCATATGCATTATTTACGACACTAATTTGATTTGCCAAGAAATCTCCTCTTCTCCCTATAATACCTTTGAACACCTAGCAGCGAAATGCTTAGTGAATGATAACACAGCATTCACATTCGCCATCATCTATAGGCCTCCTGGCCCTCTGGCCTAATTCCTCTCTGATCTTGCCGACTTCTCTATGCAACTTTCATTGCTTTCCAATCATGTAGTGATTCAGGGTGACTTAAACCTATGGCTAGACGATGTACGAGACCAGGACTCTCAAGATCTCCTGGATGACATGCAGGCTTTACATTTCACCCAGCATATAAAGGAACCCACTCATATCAAGGGCCATACTCTAGATGTCCTTTTCCTATATGGTCTTTCCATTACAAAAGTAACGATACAAAAAATTGTGTGGTCAGATCACTTTTTGATTTCGTATGTTCTTCCCGACTTTGCTCTCAAAAGAATACAGGCGTGTAATAATATGCGTAAATTAATTCCATTTCGAAAACTTAAGCCTGTGAACTGTGATGAATTCAAGAACTGCTATATTAAAACCAACAACAAGAATGGGGAGAATAAGCTTATTGACGATCTCGAAGAAGGTGTTCTCCAATTAGAGCGTGCCTTGAACGATTTTGAATCTAGGCTCAAAAAATCAGGTGGCTAACAACCGACCGAGATTACAGAAATCCCAACTGTGGTATACATCTAGCCTCCTCCCTCTCAAAAAAAAGAAACGGTTCTTGGAGCGAAAATGGCTAAAATCTCAATGCAATTTGGACAAACAAGCCTACCACATACATTGCAGAGGTTATGCCAAGGAAGTAAAAACGCTAAAAAGAACATATTATAATACCAAAATTAGCGTCGCCCCTAACCAAACGGGAGAATTGTTCGCCATAGTCCGGGAGATTTTTGAGCCAAAAAGATTCCACTCCAAGATCATGGCGACCCCACAACTGTGTAATGATATCCACCAGTCATTAATTTCAAAAGTGGAGAAAATCTGTGCTCGATCCTCCTTAGCACCCCCCTGTGCAACACCAAAAGCCAAAACCACCCTGGAAACATGATGTAAATTTCGCCCAGTGTCAGAGGAGGAAATCAGAGCTATCATCTCAAACCTGAAACCAACCAGTTATCCTGATGACCCCTGCCCTGCCTGGTTCATTCAGAAGCATGTAGACACTCTGGTTATTGACATCTACAGAGTAATTAATTTGTCCCTCCGCCTGGGTATAGTGCCATTTAGATTCAAGAGAGCAATCATACTCCCATTATTGAAAAAAGTGTGCCTGGACCCCATGATACTTACCAACTACTGCCCCATTTCTCTACTGCCTTTTCTATCTAAGGTCCTGGAGCAGGTTGTGTTTTTTTTCCAGCTGCAGGAGCAGTTTGAGTCACACGGTCTGTTCCATGACTGCCATTCGGGATTTCGACCAGGGCACGGTATGGAGATGTCCGCCCTAGATATGAGGGAACGTCTGCTGGGTGTCCGTGACACAGGGGGGGGTCCGCAGCCTTGGTGCTGCTGGACCTCTCCGCAGTGTTTGATACCATCGACCATTCTATCCTTCTCTCTAGAATGCAATCCTTATTTGGCTGTGAGGACTTAGTGGTAAATTGGATTAGATCCTTCTTGTCCGAAAGAACGCACTCCATAAAAATTGAGTCGTCCCGCTCAAACACCCAGCTATTGACCTGCGGGGTACCTCAGGGCTCTGCCCTTTCTCCCTTATTCTTTAACTGCTATATGTGCCCACTTACCAACCTCATTACCAGCTATGGTCTAGGCTGCCAGATCTATGCGGATGACACGCAGGTCTTGGCAGACCTTGCAAGTGGACCTAATATTCCTGATCAGCTGAATAAGGGACTATCTAACATCCAACAATGGATGGACACAAACAGGCTAGGCCTTAACGCCGACAAAACTGAGCTTTTGCTGATCGGCCCACAGGCCAATTCTACCTTTTACCTGCCTGGCCATCCTCATTCGGCCCTGCCCCAACTCCAGCTCAGCAGGTTAAAAATCTGGGTATCTTTTTTGATGCTGAACTAAGCTTCGTACCTCACGCAAAATATTGCATAAAATCAGCCAACTACCATCGGCAATTATTACGAAAAATTAAGAACCTTTTCACTCAGAACAACCGTATGATTTTAGTTCATGGACTTATGCACACAAGGTTAGATTGCTCTAACGTGTTCTTTCTAGGGCTCCCACAGAAGTGCACAAAACGGTTGCAGATCACACAGAACCATGTGGCAAGACTAGTAGGAAGGCTGCTGCTCCAGGTGAGCACACTAGAACAATCAATGTCCACTCAGAAACCAATGGGTGCAGGCAATGCACGGGATATGCAAAAGAGGAAAGATATGGACAGCCGCACTCCAATTTCTTAAAAAGACGTGCCCTTTATTGGGTAAAGGAAAAATGCACTACAGGTATCAGCACACAGTGGGAAAAACAGCTGACGCGTTTCGCATTGGATATCAATGCTTAGTCATAGCTGTGACTAAGCATTGATATCCAATGCGAAACGCGTCAGGTGTTTTTCCCACTGTGTGCTGATACCTGTAGTGCATTTTTCCTTTACCCAATAAAGGGCACGTCTTTTTAAGAAATTGGAGTGCGGCTGTCCATATCTTTCCTCTTTTGCATGCGGCAAGACTAGTCACAAACTGCCCAAGGCGGAACCACATCTCCCTGGTGCTTAAGGATCTACACTGGCTCCCGATAGCAAAACGGGTCAAGTTCAAGGCTCTCTGTCTGGTGTTTCGTGCCTATTGGCAACTAGGCCCGATGTACTTAGCGAATATGACACAACACTACTGTCCACCCAGAGAGCTTTGTTCAATTGATGCCCTGTTAGCGATTATTCAACCTAGTCGCTTAGCTTCAAAGGGTGGCCGCCGGCTCCAAACACTGGGGAATTCTCTTTGGAGCCAGCTCCCTCATCAGCTCCGAGCATCCTCCTCCTTGATGGCCTTCCGTAAAGGCTTGAAAACACTGCTTTTTTCACAAGCCTACGGATAGACACTTGGCCATCCAAGCTCTTAGCAGGACGCTGCCTTAATCCCAGGCTGCGGTCCATGGTCAGGGAGTAGGGATAGGCTCATTGTGTCCTGCCCCCCCCCCCTTCCCTTCTTTTTATATTTCTGTTTACTTCTTGCTTTTTCCCCTCTTTTACTTAGATGTCGTAGTCTCTTCTCTTTGCTCCTGGGAACTGGATACCTCCAGCTTGTTGGTAAGTGCTTAGACGCGAGTTTCACAACTCGCATTCGGCGCACTATAAGCATTTATTCCAATCCAATCCAATAGAGGCTGAAAATTTCCCATAGTAGACCCTTTGAGCTCTTATGTAATCTATGCAGAAATTGAGAGCTGAAACCAGTCTTTTTCCATTATGTGGTGTTTGTAAATCAGTCCCATAATCTTTACTGCGCTCCATAGAGTATAAAGCCTGGTTCACGCCTATGCAGGTTGCAGTTTGCATATTCCAGGTGCATTTCGCCTTTTTCAATTCACGTTTTTGATCCAATGAAGTCTATGGAACCAAAAACCAGAAAAAGTCCCTGGTCCTTTCCATAAAATGCACAGATGTGAACGTGACCCATAGGAAACCATGTTTAATCCATGTCTATGCACTAAAAAATGCATAGGTGTGAACCAGGCCTAAAGCCTCGTACACACAGGCCAGAATCTCTTGCTGCCCGAGTGTACAGACTCTCCTTTCAAAAGAACCGCGGTTCTCTTGAAAGTAGGGCTGTCCCGATACCACTTTTTTGAGACCGAGTACAAGTACCAATACTTTTTTTCAAGTACTCGCTGATACCGATTGCCGATACTTTTTTTTAATGTCACGTGACAGTGGCAGTATTTTTTTTTTTACAATTTTTTTTTTTTACATTTGACCCCTGACATCTCCCCTTTGATTGCCCAGTCCCTTTCTCTGCAGCCTCAGCTAAAATGAATGGAGAGAAGCACCTCTCCATTCATAAACTGAAGCATCGTAAACACAGGTTACGATGCTCAGTTATGTGAATGGACAAAGTCAGTGATCACTGACTCTGTTCATTCTGAAAAGGTAGGAGCCGGGATTAGCGGCTCCTACCTCTGCTCTCTAGATTCTGGGCAGTTTTGTTGTCGAGAAACCTGAAAGCCTCGTACACACGCTCGGTATACTCGGCAAGAAAGCTCTGCCAGTAGTTTTATTGCTGGTTCTTGCCGAGTAAACCGAGCGTAGGAAGATAAGGTAAAATTAACAGATTGTGTTGTGCAATTGTAGGACCCAGTACTTTATAGAGTAACAGATTGTACTTGAGGCTGGATTCACACCTATGCATTTTTTGTGCTTTTTGCATTTTGCAGATTTGCGCTACAATTTTTGCTACGTTTTCCTATGGAAAACTTTCTGTAGTACAAATCTGCAAAATGCAAAAAGCACTAAAAATGCATAGGTGTGAATCCAGCCTAAATCAAAATGAAACCCTTTTAGCATGATCAGAAGAACGTCCTGGAAGAAGGTGGCAACAAACAGAAATCATACAGAAGAAAGAAAATTTGCTTTTGCGGTTTAAGAATTTTGTTAAAGAGGAAGTAAACCCTCACGATTTTTTTCCCCACAAAAACACCTGCAAGAGAAAGGCATAATGAGCTAGTATGCACACCATACTAGCTCATTATGTGGCACTTACCTTAGATCGAAGCCCCCGAAGTCCTCCTCGGTCCCGTCCACCGCCGCCACCATGTCCCCTGGAGCTTCTTCCTGTTTTCGCCATTCCCGCGCTGTGATTGACTGGAGCGGTAATGACGTCACTCCCAAGCATGCGCGCGGGACCAGCAGATCCCCACGCATGCGTGAAAACACGGCGTTAACCCGAATAATGCCATTCACAAAAACAGCACACTCAGTGCACCTGTGCTGTTGTCAACTGTAATTACTCTTTTTAAATCATAATGGTAACAGAAACTACCCAAATGGCTACATCCTATGCATTATGGTGAAAAAACACCTGGCAACGATGTCCCCCCCTCCCCCCACCTCCCCGTTTTACTTACCTGAGCCCGTTCACCTGCTGTGCGCATCCCCTGACGTCCTCTTCTCTACGGAGTGCTGGTTCTTGCCGAGTATACCGAGCGTGTGTACGAGGCTTAAGATTCATAATTCAAATAATGCACTGTGCTGCATTCCTCAGGTGTGCATTTCTATCCATAAAGTTCATGCAGGTTTTCTATGGCAAGCACAATTGTTGATTTATAGGAACAAAGAAAAGCATGCAATGATGCACATATTTTGGCAATTGCATGAACCCTTAAATATGTACAAGGTATAACCCTTGTATTATGACTAGTGATCATACTAAACATGGTAGGTGTGTTGTAAATTCCAACCAAATAATGTCCAGGGGTAATGTCAAGTTCATGTCAAGGTCTCGTCTTTGTTTCCCCGCACAACCTCCTTGCGGTACAGTATTCCTGTAAATTCTTTTGAAATGTTGCCAGTTCTGATAATTTTTGTTGCCTTGTCGTGGAATTACAGTGCAGATGTTCACACATAATCATGTGCATTTATTATTACCATTCTGACAGTCTGTTGCTTGGGGCTGCCCAGGATGCCAGCAGTGACTTGTAAAATTGGCCTAAGCCCGTATGAGCTTTCTGCTAGAGTAAATCTTAAGTTACATTGACAGCTGAGTAATGACTTTTTCAAATATTTTGGTTCTATAGATCTTTTTTTGATTAATTGGAAAATTTTACCCAATTATGTTGACATGGGATGTTCATATTAATGTCATTATTTTTAGTTTCTTGTTTTTGTGCGCTTAGCTATTGGCTAGACTACTTTATTGAGCCAATGAGCTATGGGGACATGTATTGGTCAAAAGGCTAGTAAACAATAAAGGGGTGTCTGAAAACCATGGATGAAAAAGTGGGCTACATAAAGTGGATTAATTCATTAAAGGGACATTTTTTTAATAGAAGATCATATAAACTATATTGCAGAAAAAGATTATAGTACTTGACATTATAGTATAAACTGTAATCTCTACTCAACTCCTTCAGTTTAAAAGTTCTTAAAGGGATAGATATGCAACAAATTGTATGAGAATGTACATGAACCATGTCTTATTCCCCCCCCCCCCCCTCCTCGTGATGATGTTGATAATGTTCCCCTCCTTCTTTCTTCTCTCTTTATTGTTTTTTGAATGTCCCTTTGTTTGTACCGATTTGTCTTATGCCGCGTACACACGGTCGTTTTTCGTCATGAATTTTTTTTTTCGTTTTTCAGTATGTCCAAAAAACAACGTTTTTCCAACTTTGGCTGCTTTTAGCTGATTCCCTGTTAGGAAAAGACGATTCGCGCTTTTTTGTCTGTTACAGCGTGATGAATGTGCTTACTCCATTATGAATGGTAGTTTTACCAGAACAAGCGCTCCCATCTTATAACTCGCTTTTGGGCATGCGCGGGTTTAAAACGTCGTTTTAGCCCACGCACGATCATTTTTTACAACACGAAAAACGGCATTTTAAAAAACGACGTTAAAAAATGCAGCATGTTCGAATTTTTTTTTTGACATTTTTCAGAAGCCGAAAAACTATGTGAAGCCCACACACGATGGGCCAGATCCACAAAAGAGATACTCCGACTTAAGTGCTGTTCAGTCTGTGTGTAACTTTGGAAACGATCCTCAAAAGGCTTTTTCCAAAGTTAGGCAGAAGATCCGGCATGTGTAATTGAATTACACTGCCGAATCTTAGGATGCAGTACCGCATCCGCCGCTGGGGGCATTTCGAGTCGAAATGCCGTTTCTAGTATGCAAATTAGCACTTAAGGCGAACCACAAAGCTTTCCAGCTTCCTTTTTGCGCCGTAAGTGTTATTTTGCAAGTGTAAAATTAGGGCTGGTTCTACAAAGTGTAAACTAGTCACACCTTGCAAAAGCCCATTCCAGCGACGGCATTTGGTATGCTTTCCCGAGGGAGAACTCCACGGCAATTTGTAAAAACAAAACCGGCATGGGTTCCCCCCCAGGAGCATACCAGGCCCTTAGGTCTGGTATGGGTTGTAAGGGGACCCCCCCTACGCCGAAAAATCGACGTAGGGGGTCCCCCTACAATCCATACCAGACCCGTATCCAAAGCACGCTACCCGGCCGGTCAGGAATGGGAGTGGGGACGAGCGAGCGCCCCCCCCCCTCCTGAGCCATGCCAGGCCGCGTGCCCTCAACATGGGGGGGTTGGGTGCTCTGGGGCAGGGGGGCGCACTGCGGGCCCCCCCACCCCAGAGCACCCTGTCCCCATGTTGATGAGGACAGGACCTCTTCCCGACAACCCTTGCCATTGGTTGTCGGGGTCTGCGGGCGGAGGCTTATCGGAATCTGGGAGTCCCCTCAAATAAGGGGGCCCCCAGATACCGGCCCCCCACCCTAAGTGAATGGATATGGGGTACATCGTACCCCTATCCATTCACCTGTAGGCAAAAAGTTAGTTAGTAAACACACAACACAAGGCTTTTTAAAATATTTTATTATTCTGCTCCGGATGCCCCCCCTGTCTTCGTTATTAGCTCAATTACCAGGGGGGGCTTCTTCTTCCGCTCTCCGGGGGTCTTCTCCGCTCTCCGGGGGGGGGGCTTCTCCGGACTCCGGGGGGCTTCTTCCATCTTCTCCCCTCTTCCGCTGTTGACTCGGCGAACCCCGGTTCTTCTGCAGCTCTCCGGTGCCTTCTTCTTCAGCGCTGGCTGCCTGCTATGTTTGTGTGTTAGCTCGATTTCAAACAGGCAGCCAGCGCGGTCTTCTGTGACGTCAGGGTCTTGTCTTCTGTTCTTCCGATGTTGCCTCGTCGCCTGTTGTCGCTGTAATGATGGAAGCGCGCCTTGCATCACATTTATATAGGCATTACCGTCCCATCATGCTCCGGCAGGTACCCACGTGGTGGGTGCCTACCCACGTGCACCCACCACGTGGGTACCTACCGGAGCATGATGGGACGGTGATGCCTATATAAATGTGATGCAAGGCGCGCTTCCATCATTACAGCGACAACAGGCGACGAGGCAACATCGGAAGAACAGAAGACAAGACCCTGACGTCACAGAAGACCGCGCTGGCTGCCTGTTTGAAATCGAGCTAACACACAAACATAGCAGGCAGCCAGCGCTGAAGAAGAAGGCACCGGAGAGCTGCAGAAGAACCGGGGTTCGCCGAGTCAACAGCGGAAGAGGGGAGAAGATGGAAGAAGCCCCCCAGAGTCCGGAGAAGCCCCCCCCGGAGAGCGGAGAAGACCCCCGGAGAGCGGAAGACCCCCGGAGAGTGGAAGACCCCCGGAGAGCGGAAGAAGAAGCCCCCCCTGCTAATTGAGCTAATAACGAAGACAGGGGGGGCATCCGGAGCAGAATAATAAAATATTTTAAAAAGCCTTGTGTTGTGTGTTTACTAAATTTTACTTTTTGCCTACAGGTGAATGGGTAGGGGTACGATGTACCCCATATCCATTCACTTAGGGTGGGGGGCCGGTATCTGGGGGCCCCCTTATTTGAGGGGACTCCCAGATTCCGATAAGCCTCCGCCCGCAGACCCCGACAACCAATGGCAAGGGTTGTCGGGAAGAGGTCCTGTCCTCATCAACATGGGGACAGGGTGCTCTGGGGTGGGGGGGCCCGCAGTGCGCCCCCCTGCCCCAGAGCACCCAACCCCCCCATGTTGAGGGCACACGGCCTGGCACGGCTCAGGAGGGGGGGGGCGCTCGCTCGTCCCCACTCCTTTCCTGGCCGGCCGGGTAGCGTGCTTTGGATACGGGTCTGGTATGGATTGTAGGGGGACCCCCTACGTCAATTTTTCGGCGTGGGGGGGTCTCCTTACAACCCATACCAGACCTAAGGGCCTGGTATGCTCCTGGGGGGGGAACCCATGCCGGTTTTTTCTTTGAAAATTGGCATGGAGTTCTCCCTCAGGAATGCATGCCGCTGTCATTTTTTTTTTTCCCCGACGCAACTTTTTTAAGCCGTCGCGATCCTCAAAACTCGGCGTAACGTAACTTCGCGCATGCGCAGTACGGCCGGCGCGGGAGCGCGCCTCATTTAAATGGGACTCGCCCCATTTGAATAGGAACGCCTTGCGCCGGCGGAATTTTAGTTACACAGCCTTAAATTTCTAGATAAGTGCTTTGTGGATCAGGCACTTAGGTAGAAACTTTAAGGCAGTGTAACTTAAATGGGATTTTTTAAGTTACGCCAGGTTTTTGTGGATCTGGCCCGATGATTTTAAATGACGTTTTTAAAAACGACATTTTATTTCATGCCGAAAAACGACCGTGTGTACGCGGCATTAGCCCATGTTGGGCATTAATACAAAATTATATTTGAAACATTTTTCTTAAAGGACAGGTGTATCCTAAAGTGGAGCTTAAAAGCTTTTTTACTTAGCCCCCATTCACATCTAGGCGTTTTTACGCCTGTAGTGCTACGCCGCTGCCGCCAGAGGGATGAGAACACATGTCCCTCTATGGAGATGGTTCACATCTCCACGCCGAACGCCGGATGCCTGATGCCTGCCGCCTAAAAAAAAGGTCCCGGCTTTCGGCGTTCGGCTAGGAGATGGGAAGCATCTCCATAGAGGGGGTCAATCTGGGGCACATCTAGGCGGACAATACCGGCGTTTTGTCGCCGCAAATCGCGGTACAAAACGCTGCTATTTGTACCACGATTTGCGGCGACAAAACGCTGCGAATTTGTCTGCCTAGGTGTGAATGGAGCCTTACCCGATCCTCCACTTCCACAGGTTGCCTCCACACTGCTAGGCTGGTCTCTGCAACCTTTTTTCTCCTACTCTCAGAATGCAGTGTCCATAGCCTTCCAATGGAAGTGAGGACGCCAGGGGAGCAGTAATTAAAACAACTTTGTCCGGTCCTCTAGACCTAAATGAGGATTTTACCTCTTGTAACTTTGGGGCAGCCCCACCATTTTTCCCCGGAGTTAGGCAATAAGTATTTTATGGTGGGTGGGCTATTGTCACAACATGCAAGTATGCATACTCTGTTCCTGTAGTGTCTTTTGGGATGTCCTAATAAAGGATCTTGGATCAACATGCTATTGTGCAGCCATAGCTTCTATTTCTGTTGCATACAGAGGCCGGGGCGGTCACCCACTTGATCCATCAGGCTTCTCCTTCTCACCTGGAGCAGCGAGTTCTCCTTGATTAGTCTATGCACACTCTGGCCCAGGTTTAAAATACATCGGCGCATATTTATGCCGCCGTAGCGTATCTCTTTTACGATACGCCGGCGCAGCGTACAGATGCAAGCACTGGATTCACAAAGCACTTGCTCCCACTCGCTCTTAAAGATACGCTGGGTTTCCTCGGCGTAAGCCAGCGTAGGTGGAAGTAGGTGTGAGCCATGCTAATGAGGCGTGACCCCATGCAAATGATGGGCCAAGCGCCATAGAAGTACTTAAAATGAACGGCGCATGCACCGTCCCGTTGCCGCATCCCAGTGCGCATGCTCAGAATCACGTCAAAACAACTGCCTAAGATACGTCGAATCACTGTCTACGACGTGAATGTAACCTACGCCTAGTCATATTCACGTACAACGTAAACGACAAAAGATACAACGGCTTGTGTTCCCTGGTCCATACCTTTGCATGAGTTGCGCCACCTATATGGGGAAGAACTTTACCACAGACGTACGACTAATAAACTGCGTATATTATGCGCCGGGCGCAACTACGTTCATAAATCGGCGTATCTTCCTCATTTGCATATGTGCATAGAAAATAATGGGAGCGGAAAATGCGCCCAGCGTAAATATGCGCCCACGATACAACGGCGTAGGCAAGTTACGTTGGTCGTAGGAAGCCTTTTTTTAGGCGTATCTCAGATTGTGGGCACGGCGCACAGATACGACGGCGCATAGTTACACTTACGCAGCGTATCTCGAGATACGTCGGCGTAAGTGCTTTGTGAATCCGGGCCTCTGTTGCTGACATCTTCTGCCTGTCTTCTTCCTGGACTGGCATCGTCTGTGTCTGCCATTGGGCAGTCACTGATAATACAAGTTCTGCATATGAATTACATCATCTCTGGCACCCTGCTACATTCCTGGCATCTGGGGTAAATTCTGCTCTACGTATAAATGACTGGCAGTGTACACTTAATGAAAAACTGCTAGAAGCAAGCAGTTTTTTTGGAAAAAGAGACTTTGTGTATTTCTTCTGATATAAAAACTCTAAAGCCCTGTACACACGACCGGGATTCCCGGCGGTATAAAGTCCGCCAGGAATCCCGACGGGAAACCCGAGAACCTGTTCGGTAACTTTCCCCTTGTAGCTCATTATTAAATACTTACCTTAGAACAATGATGTTGCAGCAGTCCCCATACACCGCTGTGACAGGCAACATGTCTTTGGAATGTTACTTCCGAGGTTGCGAGCTCCGGCCCTGTGATTGGCTGTCACTCCCGCGCATGCGTGCGGGAGCCGCCGGTCACAGCACAGCAGCTAAAGAAACAGCAAGAACGAGACGTTTCTTCAGTGCACATGATGGCGATGATGTCAGCACAAGCGTATACAGTGAATATCTCCTAAACTGTGCAAGTTTAGGAAAAATTCACGGTTTCTACAGGTAAGCCTTAATATAGGCTTACCTGTAGGCGAAAGTGGTTGTAATGGTTGTAAAGGCTCTGTTCGCACCTAGGCGTTTTTTGGGCGTTTTTCTGCTGTAAGCCTCAGCTCTAAAAACGCCCAACAAGACAAGTCCCATTCATTTCAATAGTCCCTGTTCACATCGGAGGCCTCGTACACACGGCCGAGGAACTCGACGTGCCAAACACATCGAGTTCCTCGGCCAGTTCAGCCCTGAAGCCGCCGAGGAGCTCGGCGGGCCGAGAGCTCCCATAGAACAACGAGAAAATAGAGAACATGTTCTCTATTTTCTCGACGAGTTCCTCGGCGGCTCCATTGGGCCGAAAGTGTACACACGACAGAGTTTCTCGGCAGAATCCGGCTCTGACCGAGTTTCTCGCCGAATTCTGCCGAGAAACTCTGTCGTGTGTACGAGGCCTTGAGTATTCTGTTGCCTGAAGGAAAACACCTGTCGCTCAAAAAAGTACAGGAGCTTCTTTTTTGGCAGATTACAGGCGTTTTCAGCTTTTTACATTGGTGACCTTTTGACCTATACAAAAACCGCAGCAAAAATCGCACGACTTTCTGCCTGAAAACAAAAGGCCTAGGTATGAACAGAGCCTAAAACAGGCCCTAACTGACCTCTGTAGCTGCAGACACTGTAAAGTAATTCATCCTACTTTTTATTCAGTTAATCCTTCACAGTTTTCCTCTTATTTTCTCTTTCCCTCTATAACCTACGGTTACATTGTGCATTTACCTGTGTGTTTTTCCATTTTACAGCTACCGCTGTCCCTATACTCCAGGCGTCAGGAATGATTCTGCTTTCTTACACTCTCCTGCTCTGCCCACCCCTCCTCTCCGCTGTCCAGTCACAGAATACTTTGGGCTAGATTCACATAGATCAGCGGATCTTTAGATCCACGTGATCTATGTGATTTAAGTTTGAGAGGCAAGTGGCTAATTCACTAAACACTTACCTCCAAACTTGCGGCTAGGGGGAGTGTACTATTTAAATCAGGCGCGTCCCCGCACCGATTTAAATGAGCATGCGCAGTCCGCGAAATTTCCCGGCGTGCATTGCTCCCACCGACGTCGCTAGGACGTCAGTGGTTTCGGCGTGAGCGTAACTTGCGGCGCGCGGGTTTCTGAATCGGCGTACGCAAACAACGTAAAAAAAAACAAAAATCGACGCGGGAACGACGGCTATACTTAACATTGGCTGCGCCTCATAGAAGCAGGGGTAAGTATACGCCGGGAAAACCGCTACGGAAACGTCGTAACAACACTGCGTCGGGTCCGCGTACGTACGTGAATTGCCGTATCTCGCTGATTTACATATTTCTCAGTGTAAATCAGCGAGAACGCCCCCCGCGGCCATTTTTAAATTGCAGTTAAGATCCGACGGTGTAACACAGTTATACCTGTCGGATCTTAGGCACATCTATGCGTAACTGATTCTATGAATCAGGCGCATAGATACGACCGGCCTAAGTCAGAGATACAACGGCGTATCAGGAGATACACCGTCGTATCTCTCTGTGAATCTGGCCCTTTGTGTTCAGTGAATGGGTTCACCTAATACAAAGTTCTCCATATTTGCCCAAAAAGAGAAGAGGGTCAGGTGGAGCGGCTGCATACAATACTGCAGATTCTCTATCAGAGACTTGAGGGTTCACCATCAGAGTCCTGGAAGTATAGCAATAGCTGTACCCGCTGGCCACCCCCCAAGAAAATTGAGCACCAGCCACCACTGAATAGCAGCCTCCATACCATTCTCATGACAGTCACTTTAAGAGAATCTTTATAGCCTTTTTCTTCATTTGGATGTTCCTGTCTGGAAAGAAAGGAATGTATTAGAGGGAAATATGCAGTCTTATTTATGGCAGAAGGTGAATCGTAGGGGTGCCGACTCTATGGGAGGTAGAAAACACAGGGGAGGAAAGTACATGTCTGGCTCCAGTCACTCCGTGTGTTTATATGTTAGCGATAAAAGAATTCTTGATTGTGTAATCAGAAATATTTGCACTGAGAAGTGCAACCTGGAAAAGTGTTACAAATATTGCTTTTGAATGTAGATAATATATATAAAGAGAGCGAGACGGAAATGTAGGCTTGAACATTTGTGCACACGTCTACAACAAATGTGTGCGCTGTGTCTGTGTTTATATATTGTATATATAAAAATATAGGGCCAAATTCCCAAAAACGTAGCCTAACTTAACTTTCAGCAGTTAAGTTACACAGGCGTTAAATTTCTACCTAAGTGCCCGATCTTCAAAGCACTTACCTAGAAATTACACGTGTAACTTAAGTGCCTCCGTCGCAAGGCGGTCCTCCTCTCCGGGGGGCGATTACAATTTAAATGAGGCGCGCTCCCGCGCCGGCCGTACTGCGCATGCGTGTGACGTAATTTTCCCGACGTGCAGCGCGCGAACGTAATTTACGCCGGGCTTTGTGGATTGCAACGGGACAATAAAGTTGCGACGGGTGAAAAAAAAAATACGCGCCGGAAAAAAAAATTCAAATTTAAAAAAAAAAAACGCGGCGATCGAAAAAAAGGTCTGGTTTTACATGGTGTACTAACTTTCCACATTGTAAAACCAGCCCTAATTTTGCGCAAGCAAATCGGAACTTACGCAGAAAACACAAAGCTTAAAAGCTTTGTGGATCTGCTTAAGTACTCATTTGCATACGCTAGCCGGCATTTCGACTCGAAATGCCCCCAGCGGCGGATGCGGTACTGCATCCTAAGATCTGACAGTGAGGCCCCGTACACACGGCCGAGGAACTCGACGTGCCAAACACATCGAGTTCCTCGGCCAGTTCAGCCCTGAAGCCGCCGAGGAGCTCGGCGGGCCGAGAGCTCCCATAGAACAACGAGGAAATAGAGAACATGTTCTCTATTTCCTCGTCGAGCTCCTCGTCGGCTTCCTCGGCGAAATTGTACACACGGCCGGGTTTCTCGGCAGAATTCAGCCAGAAACTCGGTCGGAAGCTGAATTCTGCCGAGGAAACTGGTCGTGTGTACGGGGCCTAAGTGTCTTACAGATGTCAGATCTTCTGCCTAACTTTGGAAAAATCCTTTTGAGGATCGTTTCCAAAGTTAGGCACAGAGATACGCAGGCTGAACAGCAGTTCCGCCTGCGTATCTCTTTTGAGAATTTGGCCCATACTGTATATCTTTATATTCTTTATACACAGTATATACCATATATACACACACGTACCAGCAAAGTTAGGCCCTTGCAGCTCTTGTCAGGTGTTTTGCAATCTTTTTAGGCCCAGTTCACAATGCCACAACTTCAAATCTGACATGCCGGTGTGACTTCATCGCGGCTTACATACTACTTCTTTAAATCAATGCAAGTCGTATTGAAGTTGCGCCAAAAGTAGTGCAGGAGCCTTTTTCTAAGTCGGAGCGACTCAAGTCGCTCCATTTAGAATGGTTCCATTGTTGCTCATTAGGGCGTGACTTGTCATGCGACTTTGAACTCTCAGGTCGCATGACAAGTCGCGGCAGTGTGAACCAGGACTTATTGGGGTCAGTACACCTCACTTAAAGTGTTACTAAACCCACAACAGTAAAATCAGTCTGTATATGCAGTAAAGCATGCTTGTTATACGCACTGTGGAACCTAGTGGGTTTAATCCTCTGCATTGTGTAAAAGACTGTTTGATCTTGTCTTCTCTTATCTTCCACATTCCCCAATCCATCTCCTAATAGTACAGAGCCCTGGAGGCACTCTGCACATGCTCAGTTTGGTGTATTGCTAGAGTTTTTTTTTCTTTCTTGGGATAGTGCATGTGATCAGCACAGGGCCAATCAGCACTGTCCAGACAGAGGGTCAGGGGTCCTACAGCCTCATAGGACAATCAGGGGAGAATGAACACAACAGCTTAGCGGGGGAGATCGCTGTACTAACATTGGATCGCTAGTACATTGGGTTGAACGCTGGGTTGAACGGAAAAAAAAATGACTGTTAGTGCATATCAAGCTTTAAGCGGCATTGCATGTTACTATGGTCAGGTATAATAAACATTCTAATGTTTGCATAGAATTCAGCCAACACCACATGGTTTTATGTCAAGGCGAAAACAAAGAAACAAAACAGATTAGAGCAAAACATCCCCTAAAAGTGGTGCCCCAGTTATAAGTTATACAGCACCCTGTATATTGCCCACTTAGGCCTCGCTCCCAAAATAAGATAATCAGCAACAGAAGATATCATCTGTATTTTCATCAGTGCATTCCAGGAATACAACATTCCAGTGAATAATGTAAAACAGACCCAGAGAATTATCCCTTAAAGCCCTATTCAAGGCATACCAGTGATCATTTCCCCTCCTTTATACCATATGTGGCTTGGTGGACAGGTGTATCTATAATGCTGTCTAGAGTACAGCTATTTCGGAACTTTGTCTTATCTGATTCGAGGATCGCACGCTCAACCTGGGTGTGTAGACGTTTAACACGTACAAGCATGTGATGACTAATATTGAAAGCGCTCCATCATCATAGTGATTGTTCAACATGCTGGCAAATATCTGTAGCAAATTAAATAGTAAAGACTTCCCCCTCCAATAAAGGGATTTTTTTTATTTTGAAGAAAGTTGGCCAAGCCAGGAAAAAAAAAGAAAAAAAGTATTTGGTGCTGTGGATAGTCACTTGTCACTAGATCCCATGTCATGATCCCATGCAGGGATACACATATGTATATGCCAGTATGCCAGTATACACATATGGCTCCATGTACCGTCCCTCTCCCCCTTCCTTCCGGAGGCGTACAGTGTGTGGCTCCTTGTAAGCCCTCTATTTGCTGGGTTCCTCTTCTCTGGGGAGTTTGGGAACCATCACAGAACCCTCCGGATCATTTACCTGGTTTTAGAATATTTCTGGCTATGAGATCATCCACTTCTTTCTTTAGTGCAAACCTTCCCCCAGAAGAAGACCACTACTGTTTAGGTCGAAACGCGTCTGAATTTCACAGTCTTTACATTTTTCAATGTAACGCTGTAAATGTTTGTGTTTGCACACTGCACTATTGAATATATGTTGTAATATATACCCAGTACATCCTTTTTAATTCCTAAAAAGACATTGGGCCAGATCCACAAAGAACTTACGGCGGCGTATCTATTGATACGCCGTGTAAGTTCTATGATGCGCCGTTGTATCTTTGTTTTGTATCCACAAAACAAGATACGACTGAATGTGGGCTAGATCCGACTGACGTACGTCTTAGTACGCCGTCGGATCTTAGGTGCATATTTACGCTGGCCGCTAGGTGGCGCTTCCATTAATTTCCGCGTAGAGTATGCAAATTAGCTAGATACGCCAATTCTCAAACGTACGTCCGCCCGGCGCATTTTTTTTACGTTGTTTATGTAAGGCTTTTTTCGGCGTAACGTTACCCCTGCCTCTATGAGGTGTACGCAATGTTAGGTATGGACGTCGGGACAGCGTAAAATTTTCCGTCGTTTGCCTAAATCGTTTGCGAATAGGGCTTTGCGTATGTTACGTTCACGCCAAAAGCATTGACTATTTGCGACGTGATTTTGCACATGCGCACTGGGATACGTCCACGGATGGCGCATGCGCCGTTCGTAAAAAGCTTCTATTACGCGGGGTCATACCAGATTACCATACAACATGCCCACTCCAAGCCTACTTTGAATTACGCGGGCTTACCCCGGCAGATTTACGTTACGCTGGCCCGCATATGAGAGCAAGTTCTTTGTGGATACCCTAGGAGCCACTCTGATTTTTGGCGGCGTAGCGCATATGAGATGCGCTACGCCCGCCTAAATATACGCCCGTTTTTGTGGATCTGGCCCATTGTTTTTACATCAATAAAGAACTTTTTACATATTTACTCTATATATTTGTTTATTTATTATACTGCTGTTACAAAGCCCCTTGGGGGAATTTTCCTATATTAGTCACTTGTCACTTGATCTTTACTTGAAACATGTTAGGAAGATGACCATCTATGGCTGGCCTGAGTACCAGCAAGAGCTGTAGAATCCAGATAGCCTGCATTTTAAGCCAAGTAAGACTCCCCCAGGCTTTGACATGTCATCAGCTTCAGTAAAACAATGGAACAAGACATTCACACCTTCTGTTTTATTTTACACACCTAATTTATGTGAAACTAGTTTTACTGGCCTAGACTTACTACAGCAACCCAATGTTCACAGATGAAGTTGCAGGGCATGTAATAGCAGGGGGTTGGCTTGAGATGGCCGCTTTAAGTTGACACGCTCCACAGTATCCGAACAAATAATGTGGTGAACCGATCACAAGGATTTGTGCATTCCCTATGGTCAGTTCACCTACAATTCATAGAAACGCAGATGCATTACCAAATGGCCAAGTGTATTCAACAATTCAGCTTAAAGGGACAAGGTAAGTAACTTGTGCCTGTGGACTCTGCGAGGCAGTCCCGAGTCTGGCTCGGGGTTACCGCTTTTGGTCCTGAAATTCCACCCCGAGCCTGACTCGGAAATACCGGCAGGGGGGTTAAATGTCCTTATTTCTTCTGAGAAATCCTCACTTCCTGTTCTTCTGTCTGTAACTACACACAGTAATGCAAGGCTTTCTCCCTGGTGTGGAGAAAGCCTCTTGAGGGGGGCGAGCAGGAGTGTCAAGACACTATCTGCTTTGCAGATAGAGAAAGGAGCTGTGTGTTAGTGGGCGTCCTGACACTCCTGCTCGCCCCCTCCCCCCCTCAAGAGGCTTTCTCCACACCAGGAAGAAAGCCTTGCACTACGGTGTGTAGTTACAGATAGAAGAACAGGAGGTGAGGATTTCTCAGAAGAAATAAAGACATTTAAAAGGAGAATAGACGGATGAGGTAAGTGAAGGAGGACTGCACCAAGGTAAAGGAAGCTATTTAGGGAAAACATTTTTTACCTTTACAACCCCTTTAATACACTCTACTGTTTTAGAGTTGAGAGACCAAACCTAATCTAATTCTGTTAATCCATAAAAAGGGCAAAAAAACCCAGCTGAGACAGATACCAATTTATGTTTACAGAAGGCAAACGGTTTACTTAAATCAGGAGGTCCTAGTCTCAGGTAATGTTAGGTGTAGGAGCAGTTGGTCTTCGGTGCCGAGATTCTGGTGCTGGAGTGTTGGGTATTCAAATTAGAGGTTGAGTTGACAGAAGGAAGGGTAGGTCTGTTATGCCTCATACACACGATCGGGAATTGTGTCGTGACAGACTGTTGTCGGAAAATCTGACCGTTTTGTACGCTCCATCGGGCAATTGTTGACGGATTTTCCATTGACAAATTTGGGATAGCATGCTTTAAAAATGTCTGCCAGCAAATGTGTGTTGTCGGATTATCCGATCGTGTGTACACAAGTCTATCGGACAAAACTCCAAAGTACAAACACACATGCTCAGAAGCAATGCTCACCATAACACAACATTAGCAGAAGTTGCCCAAAGGGTGGCGCTAAAGAGCTGAAAAACCACATAGTTTTGTGTTTGTTGGCTGACAATTCTTTTCCGTTTGTATGCAATACAAGTTCCTGGCCAGTGCCCTTCGGTCAAAAGTCCTATGCTTTGTACGCAGAAAATCCGATTGTGTGTATGAGGCTTTAGGATATCATGGAAGGTTAGTGAAAGTAAGGTCTTCGGGTTAGGAATCATTGTCAGCGCCAGGACCTCTGAGCTGACAGTTATCAGAACCGAGCTCCCAGCTTTAAAACCAAATCTATTGCAAATGACTAATTTTCCAGTGTTTTTTGTCACAGTACATAGGGTACAAATCTCTAATGCCGGGTACACACGAGAGGATTTATCCGCGGAAACGGTCCTCCGGACCGTATCCGCGGATAAATCCTCTGGCGGATTTTGATCTCCTGGTTGTACTAACCAGGAGATCAAAATCCCTGCGGAATTCCGTCCGCGGTAACGTGTCGCGCCGTCGCCGTGATGATGACGCGGCGACGTGCGCGACGCTGTCATATAAGGATATCCACACATGCGTCGAATCATTACGACGCATGCGAGGGATGTGTTCGGACGGATCGATCCGGTGAGTCTGTACAGACCACCGGATCGATCCGCTGGAGCCGATTCCAGCGGATAGATTTCTTAGCATGCTAAGAAATTTTTATCCGCTGGAAATCGGTCGGCCCGAAATATATCCGCGGATAAATATCCGCAGGATCGTACACACCAGCGGATCTATCCGCTGAAACCGATCAGCGGATCAATTTCAGCGGATCGATCCTCTCGTGTGTACGGGGCCTAACACACATAAACATATTATTTCAAAGTTCTTTAGGGTGCCTTTTCTGTAGTGTAAGCATGCCCAGTTTATCTAGCCACTTGCTGACCAGGACTTTTCTGGCACTTATCATTTACAAGTTTACACACGACATGCAAAATGCAATTTTTTAAATTGGTCATTAAAAACGATCGTGTGTAGGCTCCAGAGCATTTTTCTCAACTTAAAAAATGGCCATTAAAAATTTAGAACATGCTCTAATTATTCTCGTCGTTTTTCACGTTGTTGTTTTTCACGTCGTGAAAAACGGTCGTGTATAGGCTTTAACGACGGGAAAAAAACGTGCATGTTTAGAAGCAAGTTATGAGACGGGAGCACTCGTTCTGGTAAAACTAGCGTTCGTAATGGAGATGGCACATTCGTCACGCTGTAACAGACTGAAAAGCGCGAATCGTCTCTCATCAAGCTTTTACTAACACAAAATCAGCAAAAGCAGCCCAAAGGGTGGCGCCATCCAAATGGAACTTCCCCTTTATAGTGCCGTCGTACGTGTTGTACGTCACCGCGCTTTGATCGAGCATTTCTTTTCACGATCGTGTGTAGGCAAGGCAGGCTTCACGTCGAAAATAACGTAGTTTTTTCCATGACATTAAAAATGGTCGTGTGCACGCGGCATAATTCCCTGACTCCGAACACCTTCTATAGTTCTGTCAGTTTCCCAAAACCTGTATTGAGATCAGACAATTGCGATGAGAATACATGATCAAAAGACAGTAAAACCAAAGGATAAATATGATGGCCGGCATTTTCAGCGCAGATCAGCAAATGTAGACTAGGAATCTCTTTCCTTACATTTCCTTTACAATGAATTTGCAATGTAAATGCAGAATTCTAATTGATCAATGTATAATCTAGTAAGAGTCTATTTAATAGTTATAACTCTGTCTGTTGGTATTTCTAATTCTGCACATGGTAATGGTATCTGCAAATATGGACACCTTATGTGGGTGAAACCAGGACTCTGTGCAGTCGTCACCCTGAATTACCTAGCATGTGGTACACACATGGCCGGAATCTCAATCTGTGTTCTCGTGGATATTTTATACATGTATTAAACAGTGTTTATGTTTATTGAAAGCTCTTATTATCAATCCTGGGTCAATGCCAACATAGCTGCATAATTAAAAACTCTAATTTGTTGTATTGCTTCTGCTAGTTGATTGGCTATCTACCAAATAATTAACGGGGTGAAAACTGATCCTGGTGGCACTCCACTAGATTCCTGTGACGGGTCTAACCTGCTTTTACCTCCCTTGCATTACAACCTTTATCAGGCTTTCAAAACTTTCGGGCGTGCCGAAGGCCTGTGTTCCCCATCATGGGCATCCTTTCTCATTTCGAATGTCACTATAGGACAGAGCAGTGATGTAAGGGTCAAACTATGAAGTCACAACATGTGCCTGGGGACATCAGCATCCGACACTGCTGGAATCTTCAAATGATGGAGGTGCAACACTAGGATGGAGGGCGGTAGGAAACTTGAGGCTGGGTTCACATATATGCGAATTGGATACGTTTTTGCTGCATTGAATTCGAATGACAGGCGAGTGTGACTGGCTCTCAATGGAGCAGATTCACACAGGTCCGGGGCAGCCGTGGTCCAGATTGCACGGTGTGTTTTTGGGTCTGGGTTCAAGTGCGAATTCAGGCAAAAATTCGGACCTGAATCGCACCTGAACCAGTGGACAGACACGCACCCGACCCCTAGGTACGAACCCGCGACTGCACATATGTGAACCTGGCCTTAGCCACTGGAGAGGTGAATATAATGCCCCATGCACAAGGGCGTATGAAAATATGCTGCATTTTTTTCTGCCAGAACTCGGCAAAAAAATGCCTGTAGGGTTGGCATATCTTTATAAGCATGCGTATGCATGTGTATGCATGTTTGGGTGTATGAGTGTAAACACATTATTTTCCAATTCTAGCAATTAGAATAAATTTGCGTGCATATGCCCACGTTTATCACATTTAGACATGTTTACGTGCGTAGGGGCATAATTTACGCTGGAAAACTCCTCTCTGAATGCAGGTATGGGGCTATTTTTAATGCCCTTTAATGCTGCTCTAAAATATGCCTGCAAATGACACAGTGGGGGTTATTTACTAAAGGCAAATCCACTTTGCACTACAAGTGCAAGCTACAAGTGCAAAGTGCACTTGAAATTGCACTGAAAGTGCACTTGGAAGTCCACCCCTCAGGTCTACAGCGACTGCACTTCCAAGTGCACTTTCAGTGCAATTTCAATTGCACTTTGCACTTGTAGTTTGCACTTGTAATGCAAAGTGGATTTGCCTTTAGTAACCCCCACTGTGCATGCACACATTAGATAACCTAGATCTGCTTTCAGGGGCAAAAAAAAGCCAGACGCCTCTAACAGCAGCAGTTTTTCTGCCCATGTGCATGCGGCATGATAGCTTTTCTGTTAGAGGAAAGTACTATCAGGGTCACTTTAAAAAAATTAGCACTTTACTAATGAACACTCCATAAAACTCTCACATCTTGTTCTGCACTGTTTCCTAAGTACTGTTGTCACATATAGATCAACAATGATGAAGATAATAGAAGTAAAATATAAAGGGTCCCTGTGTAGAATATAGCTTGTGGTGCCCTCATGTCTTAGGCAGTTTGGAAGTCCAGTTAAAAAACAAATTGCTAATAATGGCATAAAATAGGCTAATCCTTTCTTCATTATAAATCCCCCAAATCCTTAAGGCTCAAAGGATTAGTAACAATAAAAAGGCAGAATTGTTGGTTTGTTAAAGGAAACTTGTGTTATGGAATTATGACAGCTTTCATTGCTGGCCTCTTCTTGTGAGCATGCTAGCTGCCTGGCTGGTATAATGGGGCCCTGTACAGCCTACCTGGCAGCCCCCCCCCCCCCCAATATATCAAGGCCATATTTTCGCTATACACCAAAATCATTATTAGCAAACACAAACATAACAGAGAACCTGTGTGAATTCGCCCTTTTTTAATAGTTTATTTTTTAATAAAAATTATATTTTTTTTTATAAAAATGATTTTTCTTACAATTATTTTATAATTTTTTTTAAATTATTTATTACAATATTTAACTATTTTTTTTACAATGTGTTATTTTTTTTTTACAGGACAGGGAAGCCTACAACACTGTAGGGGGCAGCACAGTGAAATGAGGGGGGGGGGGGGAATCAGAAGTAGGCAGGAAAGGATTGGTGTTGGGGAAGAAATTACAGGAATGATGCCCTGTGTCTGTGTCTCTCCCTGCAGTAGCTGAAATCTGGCAAAAGGGGGAGAAACTGGTTTTCAGCTGCTGCAGAGAGCCGCACAGGGCATGCTTCTGTACTTGCCCTTCCGCCCAACCACAATTCCCCCTGCTGTTTGGGCCTCCCACAGGTAGACTGGTGGTCCCCCCTTATCAGCGGCCCTGGGTATACCAGAACATGTATGAACATCTTGCCTAAATTGCTGCATGCTTATTCTGGCTTAAAGTGTATGTAAACCTTAAATATGATATTCAGTATACTTTGCATCACGTTTCACAGTTTTCCTAAGCACAGTGGGCCAGATTCACGTAGAAGTGCGGCGGCGTAACGTATCATAGATACGTTACACCGCCGCAAGTTTTCATCGCAAGTGCCTGATTCACAAAGCACTTGCAATGAAAACCTACGCCGGCGGCCTCCGGCGTAAGCCCGCGTAATTCAAAGGGGCGTGTGCCATTTAAATTAGGCGTGCTCCCGTGCCGGACCTACTGCGCATGCTCACTTTTGAATTTCCCGCCGTGCTTTGCGCGAAGTGACGTCATTTTTTCGAACGGCGACGTGCGTAGCGTACTTTCGTATTCACGGACGTCTTACGCAAGAAAATATTTTTTTGAATTTCGACACGGAAACGACGGCCATACTTTAACATGGGCTGTGTAAAGTTAGGGCAGCTAAAACGACGACTAACTTTGCGACGGGAAACTAGACTAGCAGCGACGTAGCGAACGCGAAAAACCATCGTGGATCGCCGTAAGTACTAATTTGCATACCCGACACTGGTTTACGATGCAAACTCCCGCCAGCGGCGGCCGCGGTATTGCATCCTAAGATCCGACAGTGTAAAACAATTACACCTGTCGGATCTTAGGGCAAACTATGCGTAACTGATTCTGTGAATCAGTCGCATAGTTAGGAAGCCCCTAAAACAGAGATACAACGTCGTATCGGGAGATACGCCGTCGTATCTCTTTTGTGAATCTGGCCCAGTATCTTTTCTGAGCAAACATCTGATAGACCTAATAGGAAGCCCGTTGGCCAACTGAAGGAGCTTCAACAGCAAGCTGACAATGCTACTGTTAATTAAGAGCCAGTGGCTTAGCATTGTCAGCCTGCAACAGGAGGTGCTGTTACTGGCAGGATCTCCAAGAAACTTTACAAGAGATTTACAAAAATGATTTGGTTTAGAATACTGTATACATTGGGATATAATGGCAAATATATAGGCAAGTCGTTTTTTAAATTAAGTGACTCAATGTACTGAAGCTTGAGATAGTAAACAAGCATTTGAGACGGGAATGGCGGGGAGATGATCAGTTTTGGGGCACACTGTGGAGCAGCCACACCTTCCATCAGCTATCATGGTTAATGCAATGTCACAACTTTAATTTTATAATAGAATACGCAAATTACCTTTTTCCCCCTAATTACTTTGCCTTTGTTATATTCTTTCCTAATGGCTTTTTGCCTCTGTATTTATTTGCTGTGAAGTTTTCGTTTATAATCACAAGGTTTGTACAGGAAAGCTTTTGTTGTAATTGTACTGGAATTTGTATTTAATGTGATTTTGTAAGTAGCAGAAAGTAGGATTTCCTGCCCCCTGTCCTGGAATTGTGTCTTCCTGTGTCTACATGTGTAGTAATGGGCCCTTCTCTCCTTGTATGTCACCATTCAAGTATGCAGTAGCTGAACCCAGACTTCCGGGACACTTCTCATTCTAAAAAGTCTCTTTCCTCACTAAAAAAGCAAAAAAAAAAAAATATATATATACAGTACAGACCAAAAGTTTGGACACACCTTCTCATTCAAAGAGTTTTCTTTATTTTCATTACAATGAAAATTGTAGATTCACACTAAAGGCATCAAAATTATGAATTAACACATGTGGAATTATACATAACAAAAAAGTGTGAAACAACTGAAAATATATTTCATATTCTAGAATCTTCAAAGTAGCCACCTTTTGCTTTGATTACTGCTTGGCACACTCTTGGCATTCTCTTGATGAGCTTCAAGAGGTAGTCACCTGGCGCAGCACCCCATCACTCTCCTTGGTCAAATAGCCCTTACACAGCCTGGAGGTGTGTTTGGGGTCATTTTCCTGTTGAAAAATAAATGATGGTCCAACTAAACGCAAACCGGATGGAATAGCATGCCGCTGCAAGATGCTGTGGTAGCCATGCTGGTTCAGTATGCCTTCAATTTTGAAAAAATCCCCAACAGTGTCACCAGCAAAGCACCCCCACACCATCACACCTCCTCCTCCATGCTTCACGGTGGGAACCAGGCATGTAGAGTCCATCCGTTCACCTTTTCTGTGTCACACAAAGACACGGGGGTTGGAACCAAAGATCTCAAGTTTGGACTCATCAGACCAAAGCACAGATTTCCACTGGTCTAATGTCCATTCCTTGTGTTCTTTAGCCCAAACAAGTCTCTTCTGCTTGTTGCCTTTCTTTAGCAGTGGTTTCCTAGCAGATATTCTACCATGAAGGCCTGATTCACACAGTCTCCTCTTAACAGTTCTAGAGATGTGTCTGCTGCAAAAGGTGGCTACTTTGAAGAACCTAGAATATGAAATATATTTTCAGTTGTTTCACACTTTTTTGTTATGTATAATTCCACATGTGTTCATTCATAGTTTTGATGCCTTCAGTGTGAATCTACAATTTTCATAGTCATGAAAATAAAGAAAACTCTTTGAATGAGAAGGTGTGTCCAAACTTTTGGTCTGTACTGCATATATATATATAGATAGATAGATAGATATATCTATACATAGATATAGATATGTATATAGATATATAAATATACACTATATTGTAAGAAGTATTGGGACACCTGCCTTTACACACACATGAACTTTAATGGCATCCCAGTCTTAGTCTGTTGTGTTCAGTATTGAGTCTGCCCACCCTTTGTAGCTAAAACAGCTTCAACTCTTCTGGGAAGGCTGTCCACAGGGTTTATGAGTGTGTCTATGGGAATGTTTGACCATTTGTCCAGAAGTGCATTTGTTAGGTCAGGCACTGATGTTGGATGAGAAATCCTGGCTCGCAGTCTCCTCTCTAATCCATCCCAAAGGTGTTCTGTCGGGTTGAGGTCAGGGATCTATGCAGGCCAGTCAAGTTCCTCCCCTCCAAACTCGCTCATACATGTCTTTATGGACCTTTGTGCACTGGTGCGCAGTCATGTTGGAGCAGAAATGGGCCATCCCCAAACTGTTCCCACAAAGTTGGGAGCAAAAAATTGTCCAAAATGTCTTGGTATGCTGATGCCTTAAGAATTCCCTTCACTGGAACTAAGGGGCCAAGCCCAACCCCTGAAAAACAACCCCAGACCATAATCCATCCCAAAGGTGTTCTATCGGGTTGCAATCAGGGATCTGTGCAGGCCAGTGAAGTTCCTCCACTCCAAACTCGCTCACCTGGGTCTTTATGGACCTTGCTTTGTGCGCTGGTGTGCAGTCATGTTGGAGTTCCCTTCACTGGAACTAAGGGGCCAAACCCAACCCCTGTAAAACAACCCCACACCATAATCCCCCCTCCACCAAAAGCAAGGTCCACAAAAGCACAAAGCAAGGTCCATAAAGACATGGATGAGAGAGTTTGGAGTGGAGGAACTTGACTGGCCTGCACAGAGTCCCGACTTCAACCCGATAGAACACCTTTGGGATGAATTAGAGCAAAGACTGCGAGCCAGGCCTTCTCATCCACATCAGTGCCTGACCTCACAAATATGCTTCTGGAAGAATGGTCAAACATTCCCATAAACACACTCCTAAACCTTGTGGACAGCCTTCCCAGAAGAGTTGAAGCTATTAAAGTTGCAAAGGGTGAGCCAACTCAATATTGAACCCTACGGACTAAGACTGGGATACCATTAAAGTTCATGTGCGTGTAAATGCAGGGGTCCCAATACCTTTGAAAGTGTGTGTGTATATATATATAGTTAGTGGATTGATTCTCAGAGGCATTTGATGGATGGTGAGGAGGCAATATGTTGCCTGTTTTAATCCTGAAAATGCCAACTCACTGCAACCACGTGCATTGAGCGCAGTTGCATTGTGGTTACGGTGAAGCCCTATGCACATGTTCGGTAGTGGTGTCGCCCGCTGACTGTGACATGCATGTGTACAGCCCTGGGCTGACTTTATTAAGATGGACAGTCAAGTGGTGATACGATCTCGGCTCACCCGCCGTTTTTTACTGCCCCACTGTTCTTCCCAGTAAACAAGCCCTTAAAGGCTTCCTTTACCTTAGTGCAGTCCTCCTTTACTTACCTCATCCTTCGATTTTGCTTTTAAATGTCCTTATTTCTTCTGAGAAATGCTCACTTCCTGTTCTTCTGTCTGTAACTCACCACCGTAATGCAAGGCTTTCTCCCTGGTGTGGAGAACGCCTCTTGAGGGGGCGAGCAGGAGTGTCAGGACGCCCACTAACACACAGCTCCTTTCTTTATCTGCAAAGTAGAGAGTGTCCTGACTTGCCTGCTCGCCCCCTCCCCCCTCAAGAGGCTTTCTCCACACCAGGGAGAAAGCCTTGCATTATGGTGGTGAGTTACAGACAGAAGAACAGGAAGTGAGGATTTCTCAGAAAAAAATAGGACATTTAAAAGCAAAATCGAAGGATGAGGTAAGTGAAGGAGAACTGCACTAAGGTAAAGGAAGCTATTTATGGAAAAAAAATCAATGTTTCCCTATGGGAGCCGTCTTAAAGGGGTTGTAAAGGTAAAAAATGTTTTCCCTAAATAGCTTCCTTTACCTTAGTGCAGTCCTCCTTCACTTACCTCATCCTTTGATTTTGCTTTTAAATGTCCTTATTTCTTCTGAGAAATCCTCACTTCCGGTTCTTCTGTCTGTAACTACACACCATAGTGCAAGGCTTTCTCCCTGGTGTGGAGAAAGTCTCTTGAGGGGGGAGGGGGCGAGCAGGCAAGTCAGGACACTCTCTACTTTGCAGATAGATAAAGGAGCTGTGTGTTAGTGGGCGTCCAGACACTCCTGCTCGCCCCTTCCCCTCTCAAGAGGCTTTCTCCACACCAGGGAGAAAGCTTCGCATTACTGTGTGGAGTTACAGACAGAAGAACAGGAAGTGAGGATTTCTCGGAAGAAATAAGGACATTTAAAAGCAAAATCGAAAGATGAGGTAAGTGAAGGAAGACTGCACTAAGGTAAAGGAAGCTATTTAGGGAAAACATTTTTTACCTTTACAACCCCTTTAACTGGTCTGACACATGTCGGAGTGACTTTGAAAATGCTCCCTGTTCTACTTTGGTTGGACTTTGATCCTACTTCACTCCATTGAATATCATTGAAGTCAGATCAAAGTCGGAACGCTGTCTTGCATGATCCGACTTTGGCATGCAACTTGTGCTTTGCTGATCTTGAGGGGGAACTCCATGCCAAATTTTAAATAAAAAAACGGCATGGGTTCCCCCTCCAGGAGCATATCAGGCCCTTGGGTCTGGTACAGATTTAAAGGGGAACCCCTACGCCGAAAAAACGGCGTGGGGGTCCCCCCAAAATCCACAACAGACCCTTATCCGAGCATGCAGCCTGGCCGGTTAGGAAAGGGGATGGGGACGAGCGAGCGCCCCCCCCTCTCCTGAACTGTACCAGGCCACATGCCCTCAACATGGGGGGGTGAGTGCTTTGGGGCAGGCCCCCCCACCCCAAAGCACCCTGTTCCCATGTTGATGAGGACAGGGCCTCTTCCCAACAACCCTGGCCGTCAGTTGTCGGGGTCTGTGGGCGGGGGGCTTATCGGAATCTGGGAGCCCCCTAGGAGGCCCCCAGATACCAGCCCCCCCACCCTATGTGAATGAGTAGTGAAATTCACCTGGGGGAAAAAGGTGTCAAGAAAAGTAATTTATTAGGCAGCTCCGGGGTCTTCTTCTGACTTCAGGGGTCTCTTCCGACTTTGGGGGTCTTCTTCCGACTTCGGGGGAAATATTGCTGCAATATTTTATGTCACACTGTATTTGCCCAGCGTTCTTTCAAAAACAATTTTTTGGGAAAAAATACACTTCAATGAATATATATAAAAAAAGAAACAGTTACCGTAAGTTAGCCCAATTTTTGTGAAAGATGATGTTACTCCGCGAGAATCGTGATCTATCGTCTAAGCAAAAAAATTGTGATTCTGATTTTTAGAAAAAGAATCGTGCAGCTCTACCTTAAGCATTTAAAAACTAAAATGAACTTGCAGTGCATACAGGGCACACAGCCTGTCCTTCAGCTTTTTTTACACATTCATTGCTGCGGTGCTGGAGCTGCTGACATCACATGTAAGATGGTCCCAGCAGCAGTCTGAGGGCTTTCGGATGCCTATACAAGGGGGGCTTTTGCAAAAAAATAACATGCCCAAAATAGTTAAATGCACATATAATCTCATAGGAAGATTTTTTTCTTAAAGCCAAGGGCTGGGAATATGCGCATTCCTATTATTCTGTGTCATTGTTTACATGGCAGAATTTTAATGGAACAGGCATTGGACAAGAATAGAAATGGACTGGACTCTCAGCCTGCTATTTCCTTTATAGATAATACAGCCAATCCAATGATTACTTGTTATGTTTTTCCATGGAAGGCGTGATCAGTACCCACAGCATGTTTATATCAATGCTGAATCGCTTCCTAAAATATCAGATCTCAGCCACTAATTAGTGTGACCACATGACTTCATCACATTCGGCTATGAAGCCAACCACTTGAATGCTCTCTTATTCATTTTGGGAAGTTATTGTTTTTCTGTCTGTAGAGGAAATGAGAAATAACTGCGTTCATCACACAAAGTAATACTGCCCTGAAGGGGAGATAAGCCCTAGACTCAGGTTCAGCCTCTCTGTTGCCCTGGCTTTGGCAAACCATGTATTTTTTGTCAGCGGAGTCTCCATGACAACAGTATGCAGTGAGATGCTTGCATGCACAGAAAAGAAAACATTTGTTGGGAACATTTGCATGGAGTGCTGGGAAAATTAAGGGCTTCAGTCGGAGAGAGCAAAGCATCAGCTTCTCACAATGACACATTGTAGAAACTAGGGATGTCCCGAATCTCCCGATACCGATACTAGTATCGGTATCGGTACCGATACCAAGAATTTCCCGGAGTACTTGTACTCGGGGGAAATGCTCCGATGCCTCACCTGATACCTGAGCAGGCAGGGGAGTTGCAAGTCTTCTCCCCCCGTGCTGTCTTTTTCCCTGTGCTCCGTGCTGTCTTTTCCCCCTGCTGTCTTTTCCCCCTGCTGTCTTTTCCCCTGTGTAGTCTTTTCCCTGTGTTGTCTTCTCCCCGTGTTGTCTTTTACCCCTGCTGTTTTTCCCCCCGTGCTGTCTTCTCCCGTCCGTGCAGTCTTCTCCCCCCGTCCGTGCAGTCCTCTCCCCCGTCCGTGCAGTCTTCTCCCCCCCCCCGTCCGTGCAGTCTTCTCCCCCTGTCTGTGCAGTCTTCTCCCCCTGTCCGTGCAGTCCTCTCCCCTATCCGTGCAGTCTTCTCCCCCCGTCCGTGCTGCTCTCCCCCCTCAATTTGTCAGTATGGAGAGCGGAGGTAGGAGCCGCTAAATCCAGCTCCTACCTTTTCCGAATGAACAGAGTCAGTGATCACTGACTCTGTCCATTCACATAACTGAGCATCATAACCTGTGTTTACGATGCTTCAGTTTATGAATGGAGAGGAGCTTCTCTCTATTCTTAGCTGAGGCTGCTGAGAAAGGGACTGGGGAATCTGTGTCCTTAGTCCCTTTCTCTGTCTTAAAGGGGAGATGTCAGCGGTCTTTTAAGACCCCTGATATCTCTCCAAAGACCCCAAACAGGGCTGATTAAATTTTTTTGCAATAAATAGTTTTTTAAAAAAATAAATAAAAATAAAATGTAAATAAAAAAAAACACACTGACAATCCACTGCCCCTCCCCCTTAAAAAAAAACAAAAACAAAAAAAAATTGTAAAAAAAAAAAAAATTACTGCCACTGTCACATGACATTAAAGTATCGGTAATCGGTATCAGCGAGTACTTGAAAAAAAGTATCGGTACTTGTAATCGGTCTCAAAAAAGTGGTTTCGGGACAACTCTAGTAGAAACATGTTTTCTTGCTATTTACGTTGCTTTTCTCAGTAATTGGCAAACCGCAAAAAAAAACTGCAATCCATTTATTAAATCTGAACTTGTTGCATACAGTGCCGCGAAAAAGTATTCACACCCCTTGACATTTTCCACATTTTGTCATGTTAAAATCAAAAATGTAAATTTATTTTATTGGGATGTTATGTGATAGACCAGTGATGACGAACCTTGGCACCCCAGATGTTTTGAAACTACATTTCCCATGATGCTCATCTACACTGCAGTGCATGATCATCATGGGAAATGTAGTTCCAAAACATATGGGGGCCAAGGCTCGCCATCACTGTGATAGACCAACACAAAGTGGCACATACTTGTGAAGCGGAAGAAAATTATAAATTTGATTTCCATTTTTTTTTGCTAATAAATATCTGAAAAGTGTGGCGTGCATTTGTATTCAGCCCCCTTTACCCTGACACCCCTTACTAAAATCTAGTGGAACCAATTGCCTTTAGAAGTCGCCTAATTTGTAAATAGAGTTATAATCTCGGTATAAAAACATGTGTTCTGTAAAGCCCTCCGAGGTTAGTTGGAGAACCTTAGTGAACAACAGGAACATGTTGTGGAGAAGTTTATTGCAGGGTTAGGTTATAAAAAAAATATCCCAAGCTTTGAACATCTTACTGAGCACTGTTCAAGAGTATGATACAACTGTAAACCTACCAAGACATGGCTATCCACCTAAACTGACAGGCCAGGCCAGGCCAGGAGAGCATTTATCAGAGAAGCAGCCAAGAGGCCCATGGTAACTCTGGAGGAGCTGCAAAGATCCACATCTCAGGTGGGAGAATCTGTCCACAGGACAACTATTAGTCGTGCACTCCACAAATCTGGCCTTTATGGAAGAGTGGCAAGAGGAAAGCCATTGTTGAAAGAAATACTGTTTGTAGTTTGCGAGAAACCATGTGGGTCACATGCCTGACAAAGGGGTCCTGCGTGGCACTGAAATGTTGCCCTTTTTGTAACTATGTGATCATTGATTAAAGTTTTGGACTAATTTTTGGAGATCCTAGTGTGCTGGTTAAATTTTCTTGTTAAAACCATGTGGGGGACACAGCAAACGTAGAAGAAGGTGGTCTGGTCAGATGGGAAACAAAATTTAACTTTTTGGCCTAAAAGCAAAACACTGTGTGGAGGAAAACTAACACTGCACATCACCCTGAACACACCATCCCAACCGTGAAACATGGTGGTGGCAGCATCATGTTGTGGGGATGCTTTTATTTTTTTTAACAAGAAAGGGGATGCTTTTCTTTAGCAGGGACAGGGAAGCTGGTCAGTGTTGATGGAAAGATGGATGGGGCAAAAAGCACAGCAATCCTAGAAGAGAACCTGTTAGAGTCTGCATAAGACTTAAGACCCAGGCGGAGGTTCACCTTCCAGCAGGACAACGACCCTTAACTTACCAGATCTACAATGGAATGGTTTATATCAAAGCCTATTCATGTATTAGAATGGGCCAGTCAAAGTCCAGACTTAAATCCAATTGAGAATCTTTGGCAAGACTTGAAAATTGCTGTCCACAGACGCTCTCCTCCCAATCTGACAGAGCTTGAGCTTCTTTTCAAAGGAGAATGGGCAAAAATGTCACTTTTTAGATGTGCAAAGCTGGTAGAGACATAGCCAAAAAGACTTGCAGCTGTAATTGCAGCAAAAGGTGGTTCTACAAAGTAGTGACTGATGGGGGGGCTGAATACAAATGCACGCCACACTTTTCAGATTTTTTTTTTGTAAAAAAAATTGAAAAACATTTATCATTTTCCTTCCACGTCATAATTATGTGACACTTTTGGGTTTATTTACTAAAAGCAAATCCACGTTGCACTACAAGTGCACTTGAAAGTGCAGGCGCTGCAGTTCTTAGGATGGCATGCAAGGAAAATAAAAAACAGCATTTTAGCTTGCACATGATTGGATGTTCCCCTCAGACCTACAGCGATCTACAGTGACTGCACTTCCAAGTGCACTTTCACTTGGAGTGCAGAGTGGATTTGCCTTTAGTAAATCAACCCCTGTGTGTTGGTCTATCACAGTGTTTCTCAACTCCAGTCCTCGAGGCGCACCAACAGGTCTTGTTTTCAGGCTTTCCATTATTGTGCACAGGTGATTTTATCAGTTTCACTGCCTTAGTAATTACCACAGCAGTTTGATCTGAGGGAAATCCTGAAAACATGACCTGTTGGTGCGCCCCGAGGACTGGAGTTGAGAAACACTGGTCTATCACATAAAATCATAATAAAATACATTTAAGGGTTTGTTTGTAACATGACAAAATGTGGAAAATTTAAAGGTGTAGAAAAACTCTTTCAAGGCACTGTAAACATATACAGTGAGCGAAAAAGTATTTGGCTCAAGAAGAAGCACATTAAGGTCCTGGAATGGCCTAGCCAGTCTCCAGACCTAAACCCCATAGAGAATATGTGGAGGGAGTTGAAGGTTCAAGTTACCAAACGTCAGCCACAAAACCTTAAAGACTTGGGGGTAGATTCAGGTAGGGACCGCGTATTTTTGTGCGGGCGTAACGTATCCTATTTACGTTACGCCTCCGCAACTTTGACAGGCGGCGTAACGTAAATAGGCCGGCGTAAGCCCGCCTAATTCAAATGTGGAAGATGTGGGCGTGTATTATGTAAATGTATTGTAAATTAAGCTTTTTCCGAATGGCGCATGCGCCGTCCGTGAAAGTATCCCAGTGCGCATGCTCCAAATTAACCTGCAAAAAGCCAATGCTTTCGACGTGAACGTAAATTACGTCCAGCCCTATTCACGAACGACTTATGCAAACAACGTAATCGACGGAAAATTAGACGCTGGCCTAACGTCCATACTTAACATTGGCTGCGCCTCATATAGCAGGGGTAACTTTACGCCGGAAAAAGCCTAACGTAAACGGCGTATCTGTACTGCGTCGGCCGGGCGTACGTTCGTGAATAGGCGTATCTAGCTGATTTACATATTCTAGGCGTAAATCAGCATACACGCCCCTAGCGGCCAGCGTAAATATGCAGTTAAGATACGACTGCGTAGGAGACTTACGCCGGTCGTATCTTAGCAACATTTAAGCGGATCTCAGTTTGAGCATAAGCTTAAAGTTGCGACGGCGCGGATACGGACTTACGACGGCGTATCTACAGATACGCCCCTCGTAAGTCTTTCTGAATCTGGCCCTTGGAGAGGATCTGCAAAGAGGAGTGGGACAAAATCCCTCCTGAGATGTGTGCAAACGTGGTGGCCAACTACAAGATACGTCTGACCTCTGTGATTGCCAACAAGGGTTTTGCCAGCAAGTACTAAGTCATTAAACAAAAACAACAAACGCTCCAACTACTTTATAACTAGCTTTTTAAAATAAGGGGCACATGGAACGAGTTCCTTTTTATGGAAAATGTGTATTTACATGCGCAATAGTATGAATGAGGAATCCTATGTTGCCTTTGCAGACCGCCTTGCGACAGTGCTTGTTACTTTGCTGTTTGTGGCTTCAATACTTTCTAAGTCACTGACCCAGCACAAGTATGAATGCCTGGACCGCACACTTAATAGATAGTGACTTGGAAAGCACTAAAGCTCTGAGATCAGGATAAGGAGAGGTAGAGATGTAATAAGGAGCAACAAAAGTCCAGTAGTCAAATGGAAGAAGCCACGTAGCTCACTTTACATATCAGCTCACTGGTAAATAAACAATTTAGGGGAAAAGGGAGTAGCCGCACCAGGTAGGAACCCAGATGAATATCCTCCGTTGCAGACAACTCAGGTGCAGCAATGCACTTAGCAAAGCAGGAACAAAGATTGTCCCTGGACAGTCGCACTCTGAACAAATTGTAGCCTTTTATTAGAAGGACAGCACTACAAGTCACAGTAAAATAAAATAAAACCTGACTGCTGACGCATTTCGCACTGAAACTAGTGCTTAGTCATTGCTATGTGTACAGGGCTTCACCTGGTTTAGTCTATGTGATGCATACAAAATAACATTGCTTCCCCAGATTTTATACCTAATCCAAGCGTAGCCCATCAATACCCCAGTCGTTCTTTGTTTCTCTACGTACCATGTTAATCAAGCTATAAATGGGGAGACAAAGTAGCCCAGATGACAAGACTTACCCTTCTCACCCTCCCCATAACAAGCGGTGGCATTATATTACAAAGCCTTACACTTGTCCAAGGTTGTGATTTGGTGTACTTTGCCACAGTATAAATTATTGGCCCGGATTAAACAACCTTTTGCCCAGTGGCCTTTTTGGCTCTTCCCTGGGTCAAACATTTCCCAAACTCTTAGTGGATACTCTACCATTGGAGCCACGATAGCAGTTATCCACCAAACTTTCCACCAAAAGGGGCTATCCCCTTATCCTTCTCCTTTAACTCCAATGTTATACAATCCCGAGTTTCCACTGGGCACTAAAAACAGACAGTTTCAACGACTGGTGGGGACGGGTCGGACTAGATGCAGGCACTATACAACCCCAGCAGGGGTGAATGTCGCTACAAGACTCTCATGTTTTAATACAGCCCCCGCTGAGCTCATGGTTGGCCAATCAGTTGCGCCATTTTCTGCAATCATTCCCAGACCCAGGCCTCTACGTCAGACCACTGACCCCCTTTCAAAGGCTTGTGTAATGAAACTGATTTTTTACCCCATCTTCCATCCACACTATACAAAAAACTGAATG
Organism: Rana temporaria; assembly: GCF_905171775.1. Lineage (NCBI taxonomy): Eukaryota > Metazoa > Chordata > Amphibia > Anura > Ranidae > Rana > Rana temporaria. The sequence goes on along the minus strand of NC_053489.1, from coordinate 207,587,898 downwards.
CACCTCTGGTGGCCTTTGTATACATCTGTAAATGGGAATCGGACTTACAAGTTTCCCATACCAAAGCGCAAATAGTCAGGGCTGTTTGACTGGCCCCCAAATCTTTGATCGAAAACCGCCTTTAAGAACAGGGACACAAACCAGTGTCCAACTGGTATAGGGTTTTCAGTGCTACTGAATAAATTCTACCCCCAATTCTACAAGATGTGTTGGAGATACTATAAAGAACAGGGCACACTCCTGCATATTTTCTGGCAATGCCCCATTATGTCAGTTCTGGACAGGCGTTAAGAATATACAGTAGTCTTTCAATTGATCTTCGTAGATCTTGGCACAGACCCACAGGCCTACTTGTTACATATCAATTCAGTGCCCCTACGTTGTTACCAAAACTTACTGACTGGTATTGAATGCTGCACATGCCTGCATCCCCGATCTATGGAAGCAATTGTCCCCACTGATTTTGGGTCACTGGTTTGCTAGGCTAAATGACATCCACGGAGAGTCTGACGGCTATAAAGAAGAAACATTTTGAGACACCAAGCTGCCATACGAATGCCCCTCTTAATATTTTAATTAGTTTGCCCGCCACTCCAAGCCCCAGTTGAAAACCCGTACGCGCCGATACCCGAGAATTACTACATTGAGGCTGAGGGGGTGAAGATGTAGTGAAGTATTTTTTTCTGGATTGTATTTTTGTATTTCTCTGCCCTAACCACCCTCTCTGACTCTTTCTTTAATTATTTCACCAACCCCCCCATTTCCCATCCGCTTTTCTTTCTTCTTCGTTTGTTCTACTCCCACTTTTTTTTGTGACATCGCGATCCCACTTAGCTCCGGAACCCCCGAATCCCTGAGTCTTTTTTTTCTTCCCGGTTCCCGCTAGATTTATAATAACGAATGCATTGTGCTATTTAAAACACCTTATCATGCTTCAATCACCAGACAGAACATTTACTAATTGTATGGAGTGTCTGTAACATTTCTATGGAAGCTTGCAGGGTATCGTGACCTAGTGTATTCCCCTTCATATCTTACACTGTATGTTCTTATGGATTTCACTGCTGAGCTGCTATGGGAGATCATGGTGTTGTTTGCCTATAAGTCTATGACAGCAATATGTGATTTTGACGCTCTTACATGATTTGTACTACAGGCCTGGAATAGCCTCTGTAAATTGCACAATGCTTAAATAAATAAATAATAATAATAAAAAAACTCTACTTAGAAAAAAATAAGAAAAAACTCCTGACCTGCATGGCTGTGCAGGGTGCAAGTTTCAGAAAGTACTGAACGTGGTGGATTAGTGTTATGCCGCGTACACACCATCACTTTATGTGATGAAAAAAAATGACGTTTTTAAAAACGTCACTTTAATTGACTGTGTGTGGGGGAAAACGTCGTTTTATGTCTTGTAAAAAACGACCAAAAAAAATTGAAGCATGCTTCAATTTTATGTGTCGTTTTTCAAAAGTGCACTTTTTACTTCACAGAAATTGACCGTGTGTAGCAAAAAACGTCGTTTTCTAAGACGTTTTTTCATCCACGCATGCCCAGAAGCTACTTATAAAGCAAGCTTCAATGGTAAAACGTGGTGGAACGTAACCTCACTTTGCAAGAACATTGTGAGAAAAACGATGGTGTGTAGGCAACTTCGTCTTTGAAAATTGAAGTTTCAAAAACGTCATTTTTTACTTCACAGAAAATGTCGTTTTTTTTCATCACATAAAGTGATGGTGTGTACGGGGCATTACAGTCAGGGATACTAGAATGTTCAGAAGGAGAGATCAGCAGTGACCGCTCCCACACTTCTTTCCTAACAGATTTGAAGCACATATTGACCCTAAATGCCCCCCATTCAGTGCTTGCAAGTTTGACAGCTTAGGGCATTAGGCTATTTATTGGTTTAAACACAGCAAACCATCTGCCTCAGTGTTTTGAATGGATGAGAAATTTTTGGTTAACATTCCAGTATTCACAATGTTTATGACAATGACAGTAGTATGCAAGCATCTATGTATTTTTGAGGGCTGACTGAAATATGTTTTATTAGTTGGATTATATTCTAAAGTGCAACAATTCTGGGAAGCATAAAGGTAAATTGTAGTGTATTATTAGTGTCTGTTTTTGGCAGCCTCCCTGCTTCTGCAAAGTCAGATTTTTCTCTCCCGTTTTCCCTTATGATGTCCAGACATCTGTCTTCTCAGACTGGAGTTCCGGATCCTAAACAGCTAAGCTGGCTATACACTGTATGAACTTCGGCCAGTTCCTGATGGACCCGCCAAAATTTGCTCAGTGGCTTGCCCTGTTGACTCAGATCCCTTGACTGAAAATGAGAGGAGCTGGAATAACTGTCAACTGAAAAGCGGCTGCTACCGCTTTTAAGCCCTGGTTCACATCAGTGCGGCTTTGAAGCCACCCTATGTCAGTGCGACTTCAAAGCCGACTAGTCAGTGCAATTTCATTGCAGCTCGCTGACACTCTGTGTGACTTAATTTAACAGATGTCAATGCAAGCTGCAATGAAGTTGCACAGAAATAGTGCAGGAACCTTTTTCAAAGCTGCTGCGACTTGAGTCGCACCTATTTGAATGGCCCCATTGCCACAAATGGGGTGCGACTTGTCATACGACCTTGAACTGTCAAGTCACATTACAAGTCACACTGGTGTGAACCAGATTTTGACAACTGACAGGGCTGGCTGTCAGAATACAATAGCCACAGTGAAAGGTCCATCCCTCCACACTATATAGCCTGCAGGCTGAATGAAAAAAAAATAGCCAGCCTTAGAGAGCCTGTTCCCCAGTCTCCACTAAGCTGACTTAAAGGGGTTGTAAAGGATTTTTTTTGTTTTCATAATAAGCATCCTTTACCTGCAGACATTCCTCTTTTCACTTCCTCATGGTTCGTTTTTGCTCAGAAGTTGCTCTATTTCTTCTCTGTTTGTCTGATTTTACTGACCACCGTGATGGGAGGCTTTACTGCAGTGGTCAGTAACGTGCTCACCCCCTCCTGGTACCTACATCTGTGCGGCATGACGCTCTCTACGTGTTAGAGACTTCAAGGAGGTGTGAATTACTGGGCGTGCCGCAATTCATACTGGGAAATGTAGTTCTTACATGAACGAGCAATGAAAACCAGGAAGTGAATGAGAGAACAGAAACTAGAACGCCGGAGGTGATTTAGATGAAGGAATTTAATAGGTATTTACTAGTTTTTTAACAGAATCATTACACTATTCTGTCTGTCTACCTTGCAGACATTAATTTTAGGCAAAAAAAAAATTTCCTTTAGTGACCCTTTAACCTGGAAGCATTCAGCTCTGAGCCTTTCCCGATTCAGAGCTGCCATATTCCTGGCAGCAATGGCCGTGTATGTTAATCTGTGGTTCTTGATCTGTATGGACTCAGGGAAGAGGAGGCACATGGGGTCATGGCCAGTGCACTATTGCATAGAAGGCTTTTCAGAAACAAGTTACATGCTGCTAGAACATAGGTGCATGCTGTACATACATGCCTTTATACAAGCTATATGCTGTGTGTGTGTGTGTGTGTATATATATATATATATATATATATATATATATATATATATATATAAAACATGTTTACAATTAGGTGCCATCTAATAGGTGGATATGTGTGATGAAAAAGAATATTCTGGCATTCACATAATGTATACTGTCCAGCGTGTATATACAGTTAAGTCCATATATATTTGTAAACAGGCACATGTTTAGATTTTTTTAGGTATTTACCAAAATGTTTTTAAGCTATAGTTATATAATGGCTATGGGCTGAAAGTGCACACTCCCAGGTTTAATTTGAGGGTATGTACATCCAAATCAGAGGAAGGGTTGAGGAATTACCAGTCTTACAGTGGAGTTCCACCCGTTTTTTTTATTTTTTTTCCTCTAAAAATCAATAAAAAATAAAAAATGTAAAGTTTTTTTTTTTTATTCTCACCTGAAAGGGGGGTTGCTATGCGGAAGTAGCTCTTCTGCCTCTTCTTCCACCGTGGTGGATCTTCTGGCTCATCCTCCGTCGCTGTGTCTTCTTGTGAATGAGCCGCGCTGCCTTCTGGGAACTGTGTGTATCCCAGGAGGCAGCCGCCCATTCACAAAGTGCTGTGTTAGTCACGCATTGGCGCAGTAGGAAACGGGCAGTGAAGCCGTAAGGCTTCACTACCTGTTTCCCTTAGTAAGGATGGAGGTGCCAGGACCGAGCGATCGCCAGCGAACGTCGTTGTGGAACCGACATCACGGGCGACTAGGACAGGTAAGTGTCCTTATTAAAAGTAAGCAGCTACACTATTAGTAGCTGCTGAGTTTAAAAAAAAAATCGCGGGTGGAATCGCGCTTTTGCTTAAAAATAAATAAAAAAATCCATCAGAGAGATAGCAGCAACATTAAGAGTGGTCAAATCAACAGTTTGGTACATTCTGAGGAAAGAAGAACACACTGGTGAGCTCAGCAACAAAAAAAGGCCTGGACGTCCATGGAAGACAACAGTGGTGGATCATCGCAGAATCCTCTCTATGGTAAAGAAAAACCCATTCACAACATCCAGACAAGTGAAGGACACTCTCCAGGAGGTGGGCTTATCATTGTCAAAGTCTACAATCAAGAGAAGACTTCACAAGAGTAAAAACAGAGGCTTGTGAAACAGTTCCCCTGTTGCACAACGCGCGCCACCAGATTTCCGGAAATAGCCAAGCTGCGAGTCGGCACTATACGGCACCTGCCGTATAGTGCCGACTCGCAGCTCGGCTATTTCCGGAAATCTGGTGACGCGCGTTGTGCGACAGGGGAACTGTTTCACAAGCCGTCAATCATGTAATCCAAGGATAGGAACGCCCAGTCCCGCAGTCATCAGAACCCTGAGGCAGGGATAGGAACGCCCAGTCCCGCAATCATCAGAACCCGGAAGCCCTGGGCAAAATCAGAATATAACGGTATGTATGGGGGAAAAAAAAAAAGACCTGCATACAGTAAATGTCCTTAGTATGCTGGCTCTAATGTTAGAAATTTGTTTTTAGGGTGAACCCCCGCTTTAAATCAATAAAAAAAAAAAAACACCTGCAAGAGAGAGGCATAATGAGCTAGTAGGCATAGCGTACTAGCTCATTATGTGGCACTTACCTTAAATCGAACCCCACAAAATGTTGCTCGTCCCCCTCCGCCACCGCTGTCATGTCCCCACAGGTGTTTCTTCCTGTTATCGCCGCTCCGGCACTGTGATTGACCGGAGCGGTAATGACGTCACTCCCGCGCATGCGCGCGGGACCGGTAGGTCCCCGCGCATGCGCCGAAATACGGCATTAACCCTGGCTTGTCCAATTCACAAAAACTGCACTTTCAGTGAGGCTGCGCCATAGACACCGGTGCCCGTTTTTGTGACAATATCTCCTTAACCGTGTAGGTTAAGGAAATATTTCTTGCACCTACAGGTAAGCCTTAATCTAGGCTTACTTGTAGGTGCAAGTTGTGTGGTTGGCTTTACAACCACTTCAAAGCTGAGAATATGTACTTCAAATTAATTTGGATGGTTTTGTTTTGATTTTTATTCTGGTAGCATACACAGCCGAAGGTATGAAAATTGTGCCTGTGTCCAAATATATATGGACCTAACTGTAATATATATATATATATATATATATATATATATATATATATATATATATATATATATAATGTATATATACTGTATTATAAAACTATAACTGACTGTATTATATATATACACTGTATATATATACACACACACGTTTACAATTTGTGCATCTGTTTAGTGGATATTTGGATACATGTGATGGAAATGAAGAATCATCTGACATTTGCATCCCTGGGTGTGATGTTGTACTTCCTCTGCAGACTGATGGCAAAGTGGGGAGTGTTATGCTACGTTGCAGCAGAGTCTCATATTCCCCTCTAATGTGTCACTCCAGAGGTGTTTGCATGAATGGCTTCCTTCTTTAGCATAGCAGTCAGTATATTAGCAGTTCGGACACTCTGAAGCACCAGGGCTGGACTGTGAAGCTGCATTGTATTTAATTGCTGTGCTTCAATGACTGCAGCTGCTCTCTTGTCACATGCAGTGCCAGTCACTCCGTTCCCCAACCCCATAATACCCCAGTGTGTTAAATATTTGGCATTTGTCATGTTTTACAAACACATCTAACTTGTATGTTTTACTATGTGGATTTAATTGTACAGAAAAAAAAAAAAAAAAAAGATCAATGTTATTTTAGGAAATATAGCATACATTTCTGATAATCTTGTAAATATTAATCTTAGGCCGGGTACACACGGACAAACATGTATGGTGAAAGCGGTCCGTCGGACCGTTTTCACCATACATGTCTGCCAGAGGGCTTCTGTACGATGGTTGTACACACCATCGTACAGAAGTCCGCGCGTAAACAATACGCGGGGCGTGTCCGCGGTGTCGCCGCGTCGATGACGCGGTGTCGCCGCGACAATGACGCGGCGACGTGGGCGGCCCGCCTTTAAAATGCTTCCACGCATGCGTCGAAGTCATTCGACGCATGCGAGGCACGGCGGGCGGCTGGACATGTACGGTAGGTCTGTACTGACGACCGTACATGTCCGAGCGGGCTGAATTCCAGCGGGCTGTTTTAAAACAAGTCCAGGAATATTTGTCTGCTGGGAAAAGGCCCGGCGGGCAAATGTTTGCTGGAATTCGGCCCGCTCGCGCCCACACACGACCAAACATGTCTGCTGAAACTGGCCTGCGGGCCAGTTTCAGCAGACATGTTTGCTCGTGAGTATGGGGCCTTAGTGTTCTTCACTAATCTAGAGTGCAGATTAATAGTGTAAAGAAAACCTGTTATATACACTTGTGTGACCAACATTATAGTCACCATTAGAGGACAGATATAATCTAGTCACCCTCAGGCATGCGTTTGGGTTCCTAACTATGAAAAGTTGTGTTAGATGCAGTGACTGTCTGCATACAATAGCTGGCAGCGGAGATTCCTCCATCCACACTGCTTACCATGAAGGGGGAATTTGTTCAACCCACAGGCTCAAGGAGAGACATATAGCCCTGGTTCACATTGGTGCAATTTGACATGCAATTTGTCATGTCAAATCGGCGGCAATTGCCGGCAATGGCACCGTCCTAATCGGTGTGACACCGCACTTGCGGTGTCGCACTGATTTCAAAAAGTAGTTTATGTACTACTTTTTGTAATTTCGGGGTGCGATTTCCATTGACATCTGTGCAGAAACCCGCACAGATGTCTGTGAAATTGCAGTCGAAATCGGCACTAAAAAGTGGGAGTGAAATCGTGCGAGTTCAGCTGAACTTGCACAGCTTTATTCCTGCAGCTCAGTGTGAACCTGGGTTAAGCAATGCTAACTTTAGTGTTTCACCTGTGGGGGGAAATAATGCCAATTGGATAAAGTTTTCCAACATGTCTTATTGCTCTTCCTTAAAAAATGAACTCCAACATTGTCGAAAGGATATCGTGAGGGACAGCCCCGTGACAGTACTATGTAAGACTGCAATATGACAGCACTATGTAAGACTGCCCTGTGACAGCACCATGTATGAGACTGCCCTGTGACAGCACCATGTATGAGACTGTCCTGTGACAGCACCATGTATAAGACTGCCCTGTGACAGCACCATGTATGAGACTGCCCTGTGACAGCACTATGTATGAGACTGCCCTGTGACAGCACCATGTATGAGATTGCCCTGTGACAGCACCAGTGGCGGCCCGTCCATAGGGGGTGCCGCCCCCCCCCCAAGTCAGTTAAAAAATAATAATAAAAAAAAAATATATATTATTTTAACTTGTTCCTTTAAAAAAATCACAAGATTGCAGACGAGGCGCTACATTGGCAGGAAAAAAATGCCTTTGTGGCGGAGCCCATCGCGCCACAGCTTCCGGCGCGATGGACTATATTGTGGCCGGGCGGGTGCACTGCACCCAGTATATTGCTGTGCATAGTGCCGACATCAGGAAGTGACGTCGGCAATCTGCAACTCAGAAGAGGGACGCATTCCCATGAGCCAGCCGTGAATCCACAGGTAAAAAAGCCGGCTCCCCGCCCCCCCGCTTATTAAACTTAATTTTTTAATGGTATGGTCGGCAATAGCGGTCGGCAACCCCCAACCCCCCCACCCCCAGCTTATAATTTTTTTTTTATTGAATGGCGAAAATAGCGGCCATTCGGCAGCAAACCAACCCCCCCGCTTATTTTTTTTAATGATCGGCATCAACTGCAACACAAAGCATACAGCGCTATTTTTTTTAATTTCATGAAAATTGCGACAGGCATCAAATTGCAAGCTCCGCCACCCCCCCCCCCCCCCCCCCGCCACTTATTAAGATTTTTTTTATGTTCGGCGATAATAGCGCCCGTATCACCCCCCCAATGCAGTATGACCGCAGCCTCTGTTAATCTCGTGCAGTATGTCTGCAGTCTCTGGTAATCTCGTGCAGTATGTCCGCAGTCTCTGGTAATCTTGTGCAGTATGTCCGCAGTCTCTGTTAAACTTGTGCTGTATGTCCGCAGTCTCTGTTAAACTCGTGCAGTATGTCCGCAGTCTCTGGTAATCTCGTGCAGTATGTCCGAAGTCTCTGGTAATCTCGTGCAGTATGTCCGCAGTCTCTAGTAATCCTGTGCAGTATGTCCGCAGTCTCTGGTAATCTTGTGCAGTATGTGTCCGCAGTCTCTGGTAATCTTGTGCAGTATGTCCGCAGTCTCTGGTAATCTTGTGCAGTATGTCTGCAGTCTCTGGTAATCTGTGCAGTATGTCTGCAGTCTCTGGTAATCTCGTGCAGTATGTGCGCAGTCTCTGGTAATTTTGTGCAGTATGTCCGCAGTCTCTGGTAGTCTTGTGCAGTATGTCCGCAGTCTCTGGTAATCTTGTGCAGTATGTCCGCAGTCTGTGGTAATTTCGTGCAGTATGTCCGCAGTCTCTGGTAATCTTGTGCAGTATGTCCGCAGTCTCTGGTAATCTTGTGCAGTATGTCCGCAGTCTCTGGTAATCTTGTGCAGTATGTCCGCAGTCTCTGGTAATCTCGTGCAGTATGTCTGCAGTCTTTGATAATCTCGTGCAGTATGTCTGCAGTCTCCTGGTAATCTTGTGCAGTATGTCCGCAGTCTCTGGTAATCTTGTGCAGTATGTCCACAGTCTTTGGCTATCTTGTGCAGTATGTCCGCAGTCCCTGTGTCAGCACCATGTATGAGACTGTCCTGTGACAGCACCATGTATGAGACTGTCCTGTGACAGCACCATGTATGAGACTGTCCTGTGACAGCACCATGTATGAGACTGTCCTGTGACAGCACCATGTATGAGACTGTCCTGTGAGAGAGCTATGTGAGAGACTGTCCTGTGACAGCACCATGTATGAGACTGTCCTGTGACAGCACCATGTATGAGACTGTCCTATGAGAGAGCTATGTGAGAGACTGTCCTGTGACAGCACCGTGTATGAGACTGCCCTATGGGACACACAGGGGGTCATTTACGAAAGGCAAATTCACTTTGCACTACACGTGCACTCAAAAGCACTTTCAAGTGCAGTGACTCTAGATTTGAGGGGGACATGCAAGGAAAGCAAAAAACAGCATTTTTGCTTGCACATGATTGGATAATAAAATCAGCAGAGCTCCCCCTAATTTTAGAGCTTCCCCTCAAATCTACAGCGACTGCACTTTCAAGTGCACTTGCAGTGCAGAGTGGATTTCCCTTTAGTAAATCAACCCCGCAGTGTCCTGTAGGAGAGTACTGTGTAGTAGACAGACTCTAATCTCATCTACCATACAGAGTTGCACCAGTCCTTCTCCTTCTCTTCTGACAGCCAAGGCTCAGAAAGTGACAGCCCAGGCCTGATTAGAAGGGCCAGCATTAAGGAGAAGAGCTCCCCTTTGCAGCACTGCATGGATGGCCAGAGATGCATAACAAGTATGTCCTCGGCTGGGCTCTTCCAACATCTAAAGCCTCGTACACACGACCGAGTTTCTCTGCAAAAACCAGCAAGAAACTTGCTGGGAGATATTTTTTTGCCGAGGAAACCGGTCGTGTGCACATTTTCGTCGAGGAAACTGTCAAGAAACTCGACGAGCCAAAAAGAGAGCAAGTTCTCTATTTCCTCGACGGGAATGGAGAAACTTGCCTTGTCGAGTTCCTCGTCAGCCTAACAAGGAACTCGACGAGGAAAACGATGTGTTTCGCCCGTCGAGTTCCTCTGTCGTGTGTACGAGGCTTTAGCTTCTGCCTACGTTGGCTTGCTGATCTGTTCTTTTGTCACCATCTAGAAACTCTCTTGTCTGTTAAACTAACCAAGCACTGCTGTTTAAAAGAATATCTATTGTATTTTTGTAAACTGGAGCTTATGGAACTTTAGTAATCTGTTGTCAGGCCTACCATGCAATATTGTGGTATTATAAATGGGCTATATCCCCTATTTTACTTAGCATTCCTATTGTATAAGCTGTCCCTTTTTTATTTAATGTGATTCATTACTGATGCCTTGCCAGTGTTCCTCCTACTCTGACAGTTGTCCCCAGTGCTGTAAGGTGTGCCCCAATGCCTGGGGTTAGGGAGGCATTGACCCCTCCCTGAGTAACAACATCTTCCGGTACAGATATAAAGTTGAAATTCGTAAAAAGCAAAGTGCTTCAGAATGATTAGGAAAGCCAAATTACTACATCTATGGGTACAGAAAACAGGTTTGTATTTAATGGAGTGTTTGAATACTATTGCAGCTATGAGATGTTATAGGTTGTAATTTACTGTCTCGCAACTTTCGCCCATTGAACACATGAGAAAGTCATGGACGATCCATGCTTCTTGATGTATGCATAACAGGCAGTGCTCCTCATCCCACATACATGGTGGGGATCTACTGTTCAGTCTCTTATGCACATGGCATATTAATGTAAGTGCAGTATATGTCGGGTTTATTACTTAATCCTGTGGAAAACTCTGCCTATAATCCAGCTTTGGCCTCAATAATCGTCTGGATTTTTTTTAGGATTTTGTTATTTATTGTTAAAGAACATGAATGCAACATAGTCCAGTAGTCATGTCTGCTGTTGTTCCATATCAAAACATAACCTTTTTATTTTTCTGGGTTTTAAGGTGGGTTCCAAGGCTCATTTTTACTTTTCACAGTCCCTGAAAAGATGTTTCATTTCATCTCTTCCAGACAGCAGGGTTTGATGGCTTCAGAAGTGGTTTGACATTGGGCTCCCATGAGAGCCGCCCTCAGTCCCTAGCCATGGTAAGAAGATCCGTCTCCTCCTGCTCCCTGCTTGTGGGTTGGTGTAGACTTGGTGTAGGACCTTTCCTTGTGGCACTTAGCACCCTGTCCTGCTTGTATCTTTCTCCTCTTGTATTCTGGACTGTTAATGTGTAATACATCTGGCTTTTCAGTAGCGCACCTTTGTCTTTTCTTCCTCTAGCATGACCTGCACTATTCACTTCCACAATCCTTGTAGAACAGCACCTTCCTATTTTTAAACTCTGTGCTCCCGTCCTTTCTTCTCTAGTAGAACAACACTCCCATTCACCCTTTTCCAGGCAATTGCAGTTGTCTCTTCACTGATTTTCGTGCTGCACTTACTATTTTCAGCTGTTGTTTCTGAATGTTCTTCTTTCTAGGATGCCAACATTCCAGATCACTTCTATATAGGGCTTTAATACAGTAGAGCTTTCCCACTATTATATCTTGTAGCAGAGAATGGTGACTAAATCAATCACATTGGATCTAGATACAGAAGATGTATAACTGAGGTCTCAGCCTACTAAGCAACTTGAACTGCAAGGAGCCATAACTAGTGAATTTATGTAGTGCTTTGTTCTATGGTTCACGGGTTTGTCCTTTGATCGGTAAATACTCATCAAAATGCTGATCATGAAGATTTCCCTTTGTAAACAATTGGGTATAGGTTCACTTACTTCACCTAAAGTAGTATACTGAAAGACAGACCTCGGATGCAGTGTAGTCTCCTTCTACATGCCTTCTTTCTGGTGCAGAGTAAAACCAGGCTGCATCTGAAGTCTGTTTTTGTGTATGCAGCATATTTATTTATTACAGGCACTTGCATAGCACTGTTAATTTATGCAGTGCTTCACATATATACATTGTACATTCATACAACAGTCCCTGCCCTCAGGGAGCTTACAATCTAAGGTCCCGAACTCACATTGATGCAGTAGGGTCAATTTAGATAGCAGCCTATTGATCTGTCAGCATGTCTTTGGAGTGCAGGAGAAAACCGAGGTACCCGGAGGAAACCCACGCAGGCACAGGGAGAACATGCAAACTCCAGGCAGGTAGTGTTGTGGTTAGGATTTGAACTTGCGACCATGGTACTGATGGGTGGAGGTGCTGACCATTTAGCCACTGTGCTGCCCCAATCCTCCCCTTTAAAAGCAGACTGTTTTGGAAGGTTATATGTTATAATCACTCTTTTACAGGCTTGATAAATATGGGAAATACCAGTATGTAATATGTAGTACCCACCACCAATGAATCATTGTTAATAAAGTAAAATTTAAGGTATTAATTAATACCATAGTTACATTGGGCTAGCTTGGACTAATGTAAATATGTATATGCCATACCTGAGGGACCACTGTGGAAGCACCCCCAGGCTGGACCAAGGAAACTGCAATAAAATCTATGCCTGAAATTCAGCTTTAGACCGCTTTCACACTGGGGCGTTTTTCAGGTGCTTGAGTGCTTTCACACTAAAGCGCCTGAAAAACGCCCAGTGTGAAAGGGGTCTTAGCGTTAAAAAAAGTGCCTGTAAAGCACATAAAATAAGCCTCATCTGCAATCCCAATGTGAAAGCCTGGGTGCTTTCACACTGAGGCACTGTGCTGGCAGGGCGTCAAAAAATGTCCTACAAGCAGCTTCTTTGCAGCGCTTTAGGAGCGTTAAATACACCGCTCCGAAAGCGCCCCTTCCAATTGAGGCACTTTTTTAAATGCCCCAGTGTTAAGGAGGTCTTAGCGGAGCTTTACCAGTGTTTTTCGGGCGCTGGCAGTGTGAAAGGGTTCTGAAAGCACTCGAGCTTTTGCATTGGGATTGCAGATGAGGCTTCTTTCAGGTGCTTTACAGGCATTTTTTTTAATGCCAACGCACCTGAAAAACGCCCCAGTGTGAAAGGCATAGTTCACCTGCAGGTAAGGGGTGTCTGTAGGTAAAAACACACTGTGCAGCTTTGACCAAAGTCCTTGCTATAGGTGTAGGCCATTTACATACCTCATGAAGCCTGACTGGAAAACACCCAGTGGTTGCACCTCCACATTCTGTCTTGCTGCTAGGAGGTTGCTAAGAAACTCCCAGCTGCTACTGTTCACATCCACCATCGCAGGAGCAAGTTTTCAAACACTGAGCTCAGAGCTTCTGCATCAGGGAAGAGAAACGCATGTGAGGGGATATGAATTAGAGATAGAGCAGTAACAGCTGGGAGAGTCTTTGCAAAGTCCTAGCAACAAGGCAGGACTAGGGATACCTTCTCTGGGAGTTTGTCAGTCAGGCTTCATGAGGTACGTAAATGGCCTACACCTATAGCAAGGGTATTATTCATCTTTGGTCAAAGCTGAACAGTTTTTTTTATCTACAGATACCCCTTGCTGTATAGGCAGTTTTTTGGTAAAGTTGATCTATGCCTTTAAGTCAATTATGTCTTTAAAGGAGTTCTCCAAGCTAAAACTTTTAACCCCCGCTGTGCCCGGGCTGTAAAACTATACAAAATAAACTTTCACTTACCTGCCTACGATCCCCCGTTGTTCCGATATCGCCGTCCTGTTCTCCGGTCCCGGTCTCTTTCACTTCCTGCGGGTCGGTGACTCACAGTGCGCTCAGCCTATCAGCGGCCGCGACGGGACATTGCTGCGGCCGCTGATAGGCTGAGCGCACTGTGAGTCACCGACCCGCAGGAAGTGGAACAGACCGAGACCGGAGAACGGGACGGCGATATCGGAACAACGGGGGATCGTAGGCAGGTAAGTGAAAGTTTATTTTGTATAGTTTTACAGCCCGGGCACAGCGGGGGTTAAAAGTTTTAGCTTGGAGAACTCCTTTAAGTATATTTTCATCACTTTAATTATGTTGTTTGCTATTTGCATATGAAATCCTATGTCCATTTTTTAGATTGGTCTTACAAGTGATTTAGCCAGGGGCAATTTTTCATTGTGAATATAAAGTAAAGCCTAGCAGGTTTTAATGAAGTTTTCCAGTTGTCGTCCAATAACATACCTATAATAATGTTATTAACTATGTAATAGTATAAAAAAACTTGAAAAAAACGCGCTAAGAAGTATTCTGAATGAAAAGTGTAAGCAGCAAACCTTCTGTGACACATATACACAGTGAGTTAACATAAAATAGATAAAGGTTGCGCTATTCAATCATGTATATCCAAATGTAAAAATTAGATGATTAGAACAATCCACAAGTGATGTGAAAGTAAATCCTGATGTCAATCGCCACCATCCACCACCGTAGTGATCTTAAATATCCGAGCCTCCACCAACAGCTGAAAGGCTCGCTTACCAGCTCCTATTGATTCCTCATTACAAGAGATTGTTAGCGCTTGTGTGGCTTTAGCCCAGCCAAGGCCTTTCTCCAGGTCCAGATGGTCTCCCAACAAGATCACCCCTTGGCACTGTATAAGATGTGAAGAATTCCCAGGTGATGCATCTCCCCCGTCCGGCGGAAACACAAAGACTGTTCCAACCATCTAATAACTATGTAATAGTGCCAGGGCCGGCCCTACCATGGGTCTATGGTACCCAGGCGGCACTTGAGAGGGGTGGCAGAGGCGGCTTTACATTGAGCTTTGAAACACTGTCTGCACCTTTGCCTTAGGATGCTAAGATGGGGCAGCCTCCAGTCCGGTCTGACTCCTGCTCTGTCCAGGCGGCAGGGCAGGCAATCTGAATCTGCAATAATAACCTCCAGCTTTGGTGTTAGTGGGCACAATATCCCCCCCCCCCCCCCCCCGGTAACCCTGATCATTGGTGTCAGTGACCGTTTTAATCACCCTGATTATTGGTGTCAGTGACTGCAATAGTAACCCCCCCCCCCCCAGCCTTGGTGTTAGTGGCAGCAATAATGACTCTCAATATTAGTGTCAGTGAACCCAATGATAACCCCCAGCATTGGTGTCATTGACTGCAATAATAACTCACAGCATTGGTTTCAGTAACTACAATAATAAAACCCAGAACTTACTTACCTGGCAGGGGAGACACCATGATCATGAAGGTGGTTCTCCCAGGGCGAGGCTCGCCCATTGCACTCTAGGCTGTGCTGATCGTGGTGTCTTCCCTGTCACTTCTCGGCCTTTTGGCTAGGATTGAGTGTGGTATCTGTTCTTATCAGTTGTCAGCGGAGTGCTGAAGCACCTCCTACATGGGGAGGGTGAATGCAATCCAAAGACGTCATTGCACCTGGAAGGATGGTTTCAGCAGGGACTACGCTGTGCTGCCCGACAGTTACTGGGGGCTGGCCCATGGTTGAGTCTGAGCCATCTGGAAGGGTGCTCCTGGTGAGGATGGGTGCTGCGCCTGGTCTTGGTCTTTTTGCCGAGTTCTAGTCTGGCCTTCTGGCTGGCTGGTGTAAGTGCTATCTCTGTCAGCGATCCGGTAGGAGGAGCTGGTAATGCCCTGTGTGGTGGAACAGGGTAGGACCATGCAAATCCGCCGGGTTGACAGAGGGTCTGGAGGGGCTAGTATTAGTGGAGGCTGCTACCTGAGCGTCAGTCCTCCCTAAGAAAACCTTGAAGGGCTCTCTAGCTGGCAGGGGTGGAGGGCTGCACTGGCCGGTCTGGGGGTCGGATATGGAACGAAAAGCCTATGGTGCATGTGCCCCTGGAGTGGCAGTCCAGGGGTGTCTGAAGATCACTGTGTGTGAGGGACACATTGATTTAAGATACCACGGTCACTGCACCAGAAACACACTTTTTTTAGCACCTGCCTCCTGGGCCGGGCCTTTTGGCTAGGACCGGAGGAATTTTTTATTCCTGGCCGGAGGGCCTGGTCATTGTTGAACACAATGATCACTTCTTTCACTCTCCTCTTCACTATCCCTTCCCCCACTTTCTTTTATTTTAAGCCTATGTTTGTCACGTTTTTGTCTTATTTTTGTTTGTGCACGTTTTTGTTCACTGTGTGACTATTAGGGTGCCGGTCCTCGGGCCAGCCCTGAACGTCTTGGGAGTGGGTGGACATGGCCTTCTGGCTTAGTTCACCTGCTCTCATGGGGTCTCCCTTCGGGGGAGCCCCACCTAGTACTGGGAGGGTTCTGTTTCGGCAGTCCCTCCGAGGAAGTTGGGTCCGTGTCGGCTTCGGTTGCTCGGACCACAGTACCTCAGTCCCCGTCTGGAGCCTAACGCCCCGGGGGATCAGGGTTTGGGTCCCTCTTCACAGGAGGATCCCTTGACGTTGCACCCGTCTGCACGTTTTTGTGAACACTCTATGTGTGTGCACATTTTTTCTGCACCGGGTGGAATTTTTGGGTGTGTTCACACGCCATTGGCTTTAAAAAAAACAAAAAAACAGAACTGATGTCAGTGACTGCAATAATAACCCCCAGCTTTGGTGTTCATGGCTGCAAAACCCCCTCCAGTATTGGTGTCCGTGACTGCTTTAATATCCCCGGTCATTAATATCAGTGAATGGAATAATAACCCCCAGCCTTGGTGTTAGTGGCAGCAATAATTGTGGGGTCAGTGAACCCAATAATAACCCCCAGCATTGGTGTCATTCATTGCAATGATAACCCACAGCATTGGTTTTAGTAAGTACAATAATAATCACCAGTATTGGTGTCAGTGACTGCTTTATTAACCCCCATCATCTCTGTCAGTAACTGTTATAATAACCCCCAGCTTTGGTGTCAGTGACTGTAATAATAACCCCCAGCTTTGGTGTCAGTGACTGTAATAATAACCCCCAGCTTTGGTGTCAGTGACTGTAATAATAACCCCCAGCTTTGGTGTCAGTGACTGTAATAATAACCCCAGCTTTGGTGTCAGTGACTGTAATAATAACCCCCAGCTTTGGTTTCAGTGACTGTAATAATAACCCCCAGCTTTGGTGTTAGTGACCACAATAATAAACTCCTAGTATTGGTGTCAGTGACTGTAATAATAACCCCCAGCTTTGGTGTTAGTGACCACAATAATAAACTCCTAGTATTGGTGTCAGTGACCACAATAATAAACTCCTAGTATTGGTGTCAGTGACTGTAATAATAACCCCCAGCTTTGGTGTTAGTGACCACAATAATAAACTCCTAGTATTGGTGTCAGTGACCACAATAATAAACTCCTAGTGTTGGTGTCAGTGACTATAATAATAACCCCCAGCTTTGGTGTTAGTGACCACAATAATAAACTCTTAGTATTGGTGTCAGTGACTATAATAATAACCCCCAGCTTTGGTGTTAGTGACCACAATAATAAACTCCTAGTATTGGTGTCAGTGACTGTAATAATAACCCCCAGCTTTGGTGTTAGTGACCACAATAATAAACTCCTAGTATTGGTGTCAGTGACTGTAATAATAACCCACAGCTTTGGTGTCAGTGACTGTAATAATAACCCCCAGCTTTGGTGTCAGTGACCACAATAATAAACTCTTAGTATTGGTGTCAGTGACTATAATAATAACCCCCAGCTTTGGTGTTAGTGACCACAATAATAAACTCCTAGTATTGGTGTCAGTGACTGTAATAATAACCCACAGCTTTGGTGTCAGTGACCACAATAATAAACTCCTAGTATTGGTGTTAGTGACCACATCCCAAAAGATCACTCTACTTGACAGTGCTGTCTTTATTCTGAGGTAGTGAGCTGAAATGCAGAGTGAGTTTCAGCACTTCACTTGCTGCTCTGCAAAGTTCAGAATTGCCCAACAGGTGGCAGCCCAGTACCTGGTGGGCCGCACACAGAGACTCACTTAGCCATATGTTGGGCACCCCTGCCTAGATTTTGTTTGCTAATTCTTATAGGAAGAAATAGCAAATAAAAAGGTAAGACAGAGAAAGTGCCTGTTCGAAGATGGAAAATTAAATTCTCAAAGCCTTACAGGAGCATAAGGATTTTTATATTCAGCTGTGTGACTGTCATTTTCAAATGCCATTGGCTCGCTGAAATAAACTGCCCTTTTTAAAATAAAGATCTTTATCCCGGTGTGATAGTTTTGTGAATTGAACCTAACTTGTTTGTGATATGATGCTGAAACAGTTTCAATGCCGATATTCAGCTGGGGGATTGCGCTGTGTGTGCTTTCAGTTCAGACCAACTCAGCCAGACTTGGGATTGTAAATGTTTTCTTTTCTACTAGACTGTAGAGAGACACTTGTTAACCAACATCAGGATATAAACTTTGTTGTATGGGATAGGACCAATAGTACCCTGTAATTATTTGAGGCAATGACTGAAAGCTTTAAACAAACCTAAATTAAGTGGATGTAAACCCAATTCATGAAATTTGAGCTGGGCACATATATCTGCAGTGTTTTCTTATCTCTCTTCAAAGAGCTAAGTCCCTTAGTTTTCTCCTGACCCATTCCTCTGTTATCAGCGTGATAACTCCTGACAAATTCTCCCACACATCAGATAAAAGCAGCCTGAAATTTGTGTCATAGATTAGCAGGCAGCCGGCCCTGTTACAAAACACCTCATCTTCCTATGATGAGAGGTATGATGAGAGGGGGTGTGTGCCTCCTTTGCTCCAATCAGCTGTTTTAGCTATCTTGGCTATATGCCCAGACATCACACTCCCTGTTAAACAGAAAGAGAACATTTCCTAACACAATCTGAACTTTCTAAACAGTATATAAAGCTAAAGACAGCAGATATGGATGAAAAAATTATTCAGGGAGATTTGTTTTATCCCTGTGTATCATCTGAGGCTGTTCACTTCGCTGGGTATATGTGAGGGTTTACATCCTCTTTAAAGAGGAAGTAAACCCTAATGGGTTTACTTCCTCTTTCCCCCCCCCCTGCAAAGTAAAAGCATAAAGGGCTAGTATGCATCACAATCTAGCCCATTATGTGGCACTTACCTGCAAACGAAGCCTGCGATGTCCATGCTGGTGACTGCATCTATCTTCGCCCCTCTTTCTTCCGGGGCCGCGAATATTAGCTCTGTAACTGGCCAAGGGTGCGTGACTTCACTCCCACGCATGCGTGCAGGAGCCGCCCCGTTACGGCACCTGCTAGTGACCTCATCGGCACACTACAAGGTAAATATCACTTAAACGGCGCACATTTAGGATATATTTACAATACCTATAGGTAAGCCTTATTATAGGCTTACCTATAGGTACAACTTCTGAATTGGGGGTATACAACCACTTTAAAGTGAATTCTATTCATGTCTATATTTGTATCTATTTTGCTCTGTCTCCTCCAAATTCCTTTTTTCCTATTAGAGGGTGGCTGCATTTGGTCTCCGCTGTATGTAAGAACATAACCACCCTCTCTTTCTTGTTTCCAAGATGGACTATGGCAGTGATGGCGGCGAACCTTGACGCCCCAGATGTTTTGAAACTACATTTCCCATGATGCTCATGCACTCTGCAGTGTAGGTGAGCATCATGGCAAATCATCACATCTGGGGTGCCAAGGTTTCGCTATCACTGGACTATGGGATTTGCAGTGTGCATAGAGCAGTGCATGTGCCCACAACTAATGTGTGCCGCTCGCTCCAAACCAAACTGAGAAGAAAAATTAGAGGTTCAGGAGCTCACAGAGAATGTTACAGGGAGGCAGAAAAACGGTAAGGGCTCTTTCACACGGAGCGTACCGTTTCCGTGTGTCTCCGTCGGCTCAGCGGGGATCCCCGCTCAGCTGTCGGCGGATAGGGCGGTCCCCGCACACAGTGCAGGGACCGCCCTGTCTCTGCTCCGCTGTCCCCTATGGGGAACCTGATGCAGACAGACCGTCTGTCCGTCTGCATCAGTTCCGCTCCGCCGAACGGAAGAAAAATAGGGTTTCTTCCGTTCGGAAAAGCGGATCCCGACTGACGCGGACGCCAGCGGATGCTCCATCCGCTAACGGACGCGTCCCCATAGGGATTCATTACAAGTCCGTTAACGGACTTGTAATGAATGGACAGACGGAGCGGACGTCTGAAAGGGGCCTTAAAAAGGATTTTAAGAAAAATCTGTTAAGTAGTGGATGTCACTTTAATTTATTTTAGGCTTTAACAGTTTTAGCAATAAACAAGCTTTTTTTTCCTAGTGTGCAAAATCACATTATGCAGATCGGTTGCCAAGGATGCATTAGCATCTTCACAGCTTCCAAGATCATACACAGACAGGGACTCTCTCCGAGGACCAGCCCTGTTTTAGCTGCTAGTGCAGTGGTGTGATTCAGGGCTATTAGTATAGTATAATGAATGATAGCGCCAACCAGAGGTTGTAGTGTATAATCCCTGTGGATGCTGTGACAGCCCTATGATGTGATTATGGGAAGGATAGGCTGATTTGCAGTAGTGGCACACAAAAATAATCTACAGTGATCTCATTTAGGCCCCATGCACATTGGGCGTTTGCCCAGTTCTTCTAAATGCCTTTCTCCTGGCAAGAGAAAAACAGCGTAAAAAAAAGTTTCTAAAGCCACATTTTTATTCAAACGCTTTTAGGCGCCTCAAGTGTTTGGGCGTTAATTTTTTTCCCCTGCCTCTAAATGCTTGTGCATGGACACATAGGCTAACATGCAGAGGCTTTTAGAGGCAGAAAAAAAAGGCCAAACACCCTTAAAAGTGGGGGTTCCGATGCCTCAGTGCTCGAGGCCTAATTCCTAGAAATGTAACATGTTATATCTTTGAGTGGGTCCCCTATGACACTTGACATTATATATATATATATATATATATATATATATATATATACATTGGTTATTTAAGTGAAATGTCTGTTTTCTACATTGCTGCTCCGTTTTGGATTTTTATTTAGCCTTTCATTTCTATAACAGACATATACTTTTTTTTTTTACATGCTATTTTTATACATATGCTAAAGTGTTACAAAGTATGATTCATAATACAGGTGGATGACGACGCACGTGCATAGTTGTGATGTGTATGTTCAATTCACAGACTGCTGCTGCCCTCTGGTGCTCATATAAAATACTGACACATAGCTTGTTTGCATATTATATTTTATGCACATGGGTCAGGCACTCCCATAGAAGTCTACTGGGAGCAAAAACATGTGGTCATCTGAGCTTTGAGTGACAGCACATGGCTCAGATGTGAACGGGCACAATAGAATAAAGCTGGCTATACACTGATGGAAGTTTGGCTGGTTCAGCAGGGACCCGATGAATTTCAGTGGCAATTCCTGTTTGACAGAAGTGGATTGTTTGATGGACTTCTGTCGAAACCTTTCTCTATCCATGGCTGCAGCTGATCAGTGTATTTTGACAGCACCGGCCCCCAGGGGGGAGAGGGTTGGGGAATTCCTCCTTCTTTGTGTGGATGGAGGAGCCTCTTTTTTCATTTGGCCTGCTAGCTGAACAAAAAAAACTAACAGTGCATGGCCATCTTAACATGGAAACCTGAGTGTCTAGTTTTGAACTTAAAGGGGTTGTAAAGGTTCGTCTTTTATTTTCTAAATTGGTTCCTTTAACCACTTGCCGCCCGCCAATGACAGATTGACGGCGGCAGAGTGGTTGTAGAATCCTGACTGACCGGGGGCGCGCATTGCGGCGATCGTTGTTGCAGGGTGTCAGTCTGATATGGTAAAGTGTCTCTCATGGAGACACTTTACCACGTGATCAGCCGTGTCCAATCATGGCTGATCACGATGTAAACAGCAAAAGCCGGTAATCGGCTTTTCCTCACTCGCGTCTGTCAGACGCGAGTAGAGGAGAGCCGATCGGCTGCTCCTCTGACAGGGGGGGTTTGTGCTGATCGATTATCAGCACAGCCCCCCCTGAGGATGCCCACTGGACCACCAGGGATGCCCACTGGACCACCAGGGATTCCACTAGATCACCAGGGATTTAAATGAAAGGTATACCACCCTAGACCACCAGGGATGACACATAATGGATGCCAATCAGTGCCACAATGGATGCCAATCAGTGCCCACAATGGGCATCACTGATTGGCAGGCATTGTTTGGCACTGATTGGCATCCATTAGTACAACACATTAGTTAGTGCCCATCTATGCCCATCCATGCCGCCTATCAGTGCCCATCCATGCCGCCTATCAGTGCCCATCCATGCCACCTATCAGTGCCCATACGTGTTGCCTATCCCTGCCCATCCATGCTGCCTATCCCTGCCCATCCGTGCCACCTATCCCTGCCCATCCGTGCCGCCTATCCCTGCCCATCCGTGCCGCCTATCCCTGCCCATCCGTGCCGCCTATCTGTGCCCATCTGTGCCACCTATCCGTGCCGCCCATCAGTGCCCATCCGTGCCGCTCATCAGTGCCACATATTGGTGCCCATCATCAATGCCACCACATCAGTGCCACCTCATCGGTGCCTATCAGTGCCACCTTGTCAGTGCCAGTCAGTGCAGTACCATCAGTGCCCATTAGTGAAGGAGAAAACATACTTATTTACAATGTTTTATAACGGAAACAAAAAAAAGTGTTTTTTTTCTAAATTTTCGGTCATTTTTTTTGCAGAAAATAAAAATCCCAGAGGTGATCAAATACCACCAAAGGAAAGCTCTATTTGTGGGTACAAAATGAAAAAAATAATTAGTTTGGGTACAGCGTAGCATGACCGCGCAATTGTAATTTAAAGTGCAACAGCACTGAAAGCTAAAAATTGGTCTGGGCGAGAAGGTGTATAAGTGCCCTGTATGGAAGTGGTTAAGCTAGTGCAATGTTGGTTCACTTACCTTTTCATTCGATTTCCCTTCTAAATTTTGTTTTCTTTGTTTGAATTTCTTACTTCCTGTTGTTCGCCAAAAATTTACTACCATGTCATCCAACATTTGTTGGCCGAAAGTTGGACAACAATTGTCAGAAGGAGCGTACTAACGGTAAGATTTTAGGACAACAGTCTGTCAACAGACAACCCCTGCCTACAATCGGATCGTGTGTACGAGGCTTAAGGCTCCATTCACACGGCCATAAAAAAAGCATAAGCAAAAGCTTTTCGATTACAGATCTGAATGCAGCTGCATTGTTTTCAATGGAGCCATTCACACGGGTGTATAAACATAAGCTGCTTTCAGATCCGTAACACAGAATCCAAAAATCTGCCTCTAAGAACATGTGCTTACGTGTATAAACGCATGTACCGTATATACTCGAGTATAAGCCGAGTTTTTCAGCAAATTTTTTGGTGCTGAAATGCCCCCCTCGATGTGCTCATCCGAACCGTCACTTCTCTCCCTCTCCTCTCCCTCTCCTCTGGCATTACAACTGTGGGCACCCAGCTGTGATAGCTTGCAGCTGACAATGTGCGAGTCGTGATGTGCCTGGTGAATGTTAGCCTTCTGGGACCTGCGATCCGAGCGAAGTGGGAGCAGGTACCTGTCAAAACTAGGTACCCGTCCCCCCTACCAAAAACCATTACATACCAAATGTGGTGGTGGGGGGGGGGGAGTGCTTAAAGTGGCTATAAAGGCACAAGGTTTTACCTTCATGCATTCTTTGCACGAGGGTAAAAAACTTTCTGTGTGCAGCTCCCCCCCAGCCCCCTAATACTTACCTGAGCCCCCTCTCCATCCAGCGATGTCTGCGAAAACCTTGGCTCTCCGGGGACTCGCACTTCTGATTGGTTTTTGACAGCAGCGGGAGCCGTTGGCTCCCGCTGCTGTCAATCACAATCAGTGAGCCAATCAAGAGACATAGGGGCGGAGTCAAGCCGCAGCTCCGTGTGCAAATGAACACACAGAGCCGGGGCTCGGGCTCACGTCTGCTTGGGTGCCCCCACAGCATGCACCCAACAGGAGGGATGGGCCAGGAGCGCCGGCGCGGGACCCTGAGAAGGAGGAAGATCGAGGCTGCTCTGCAAAACTACTGCACACAGCAGGTAAGTATAAAGCCTCATACACACGCTTGGTTTACTCGGCAAGAACCAGCAAGAAAACTGCTGGCAGAGATTTCTTGCTGAGTAAACCAAGCGTGTGTACGAGGCTTTCAGGTTTCTCCACAAGAAAACTGCCCAGAATCTAGAGGAGAAAAATAGAGAACATGGGCCCAGATTCACAGCGGAGATACGACGGAGTATCTCAGATACTCCGTCGTATCTCTCAGAGTATCTATGCGACTGATTCATAGAATCAGTTACGCATAGATATCCCTAAGATCCGACAGCTGTAATTGTTTTACACTGACGGATCTTAGGATGCAGTACCGCGGCCGCCGCTGGGGGGAGTTTGCGTCGTAAACCAGCGTCGGGTATGCAAATTAGGAGTTACGGCGATCCACAACGGTTTTTTGCGTTCGCTACGTCGCCACTAGTCTAGTTTCCCGTCGCAAAGTTAGTCGTCGTTTTGGGTGCCTTAACTTTAGACAGCAAACGTATTGCTGTCTAAAGTATGGCCGTCGTTCCCGCGTCGAAATTTAAAATTTCACGTCATTTGCGTAACACGTCCGGGAATACGGAAGTACACTACGCACGTCGCCGATCGCACAAATTACGTCAGCTCGCGCAAAGCACGGCGGGAATTTCGAAACGGAGCATGCACAGTAGGTCCTGCGTGGGAGCGCGCCTAATTTAAATGTTACCCGCCCATTCGATTTGGACCGCCTTGCGCAGGACGTATTTACGATACACCGCCGCAAGTTTCCAGGTAAGTGCTTTGTGGATCGGGCACTAAAACTGAAAACTTGCGGCGGTGTAACGTAAACGGCTTACGTTACACCGGCGCTATTGTACCTGAATCTGGCCCATGTTCTCTATTTTCTCATCGTGAGATTCTCTGCAGTTTTCTTGCTGAGAAACCCGAGAGTGTGTATACTTACCTGGTCGTCGTAGAAAACCGCGCATGCTCGAAATGACTTTGACGCATTCGCGGTAGCTTCCTAGGCATAGGTAGGGTGCAGCAAGATGGCGCGATGGCATCGAATGTGACAAGCACATGCTCGTCGTACGCGATTACATCACCGCGTTCTTTCCTTTCAAGAGAACCGCGGTTCTTTTGAAACGAGAGTCTGTACACTCGGGTGGCAAGAGATTCTTGCCAAGAATCTCGTCGGGAAAACAATGTTTTTTTCCTGACGAGATTCTTGCCCGTGTGTACAGGGCTTAACATGTTTGTTATTTTTCTTGTTCAATATTTTTTATTGAAAGTAGATAATAACAAACATTGCATAAGAGTCAAAGACTGAGTAGTAGAATTAACTTCATACATGAACACAGTACAGATCACTAAATGGTAAGTGGTAACTAAATGGTAACATTATATCATGAATAGAAAAAAAAATGTAGGGAAGAATAAACTCCCACCTGGTGCACGTGGCACAGGTAGTTATAACGCAATGGATCACAAAGGGTAAGGACCGCGGAGAGGGCCTCAGAGGAATACATTTTTGTTATTTTGTTTAAAATCATTTAGTTAATTTTTTTTTTTACAATGTGACAGTTACGATAAAAATCGCTGATCGCCGCCATTACTAGTATATGAAAAAAAAAAATGCCATAAATCTATCCCCTATTTTGTAGACGCTATAACTTTTGCGCAAACCAATCAATATACGCGTATTGCGTTTTTTTTTTTTTACCAAAAATATGTAGAAGAATACATAATCGGCATAAACTGAAAAAAAATTGGGCCTATTTATTATAGCAAAGAGTAAAAAATATTGTGTGTTTTTTTCATACTTCTCACTCTTCTTTTGTTTATAGTGCAAAAAATAAGAAGCGGTACAGTGTTGCATGACTGCGCAATTGTCATTCAAAGTGCAACAGCGCTAAAAATTGCCCTGGACAGGAAGGGGGTGAAAATGCCCTGTATTGAAATGATTAAAGCAGAACTTCAACTTTTGGGGGGAGCTCCACTTTAAATGCATCTATATGGATCTTTATGCAGGAACTTTTCTCCTAGAAAACACGTGTAGCAGCAGCATTAAAGTTGTGTAAATGGGGGCTTAAAATCAAACTTTACTCTATTTGGTTCAGTGCTACTACACATCTACCATGATAGAAAAATTTATTGCTTTGGTAACTTCTCTTTTTTTTTGTTTTCTGTGTTTCTATATCTGCAGTGGGGATCCAGCTGAAAATTTCCAAAGGATAAGCTGGACATAAATAGTTTGAATCTCAGCCAGTTCAGCAGAGATCGGCTGAGATTTAAACCATGTATGGGCAGGCTGATTGTACCCAAGTCGATCCCTCAATTGTCTTCGGTACAACCAGCATTTTGGATTTTTAGGATTATTATTATTATACAGGATTTATATAGCGCCGACAGTTTGTGCAGCGCTTTACAACATTAGGGTAGACAGTACAAGTACAATACAGTTCAATACAGGCGGAATCAGAGGGCCCTGCTCGTCAGGCCTTGTACACACGGTCGTTCCAAACCGATGAGAATGGTCCGACGGGCCATTTCCATCGGTTCACCGCTGAAGTGGCCTGACGGCCTGATATGCGTACACACCATGAGTTCAAAAACCGATCGGGTCAGAACGCGGTGACGTAAAACACACGACGTGCTGAAAAAAACGAAGTTCAATGCTTCCAAGCATGCGTCGACTTGATTCTGAGCATGCGCGGGTTTTGAACCGATGCTTTTCTGTACTAACCATCGGTTTGGTCCGATGGGGCAGCGGTCCATCGGTTCGATTTTAAAGCATGTTTTAAAATTTTGGACCGAAGGACAACAGACCGATGGGCCATACACACGGTCGGTTTGGACCAATGAAACTGAACTTCGGTTCATTCTCATCGGTTTGGAACGACTGTGTGTATGCGGCCTAATGCCCCGTACACACCATCACTTTATGTGATGAAAAAAAACGACATTTTCTGTGAAGTAAAAAATGACGTTTTTGAAACTTCAATTTTCAAAGACGAAGTTGCCTACACACCATCGTTTTTCTCACAATGTTCTAGCAAAGCGAAGTTACGTTCTCACCACTTTTTCCATTGAAGCTTGCTTCATAAGTAGCTTCTGGGCATGCGCGGGTGAAAAAACGTCGTTTTAAACGAAGTTTTTTACTACACACGGTCAATTTCTGTGAAGTAAAAAATGACGTTTTGAAAAACGACACATAAAATTGAAGCATGCTTAAATTTTTTTTGGTCGTTTTTTACAAGACATAAAATTACGTTTTCCCCTAAAAAAAAGGTCAATTAAAGTGACGTTTTTAAAAACGTCGTTTTTTTTCATCACATAAAGTGATGGTGTGTACGGGGCATTAGAGTTTACAATCTAGGAGGGAGGGTCAAGTGATATAAAAAGGTAATAGCTGATGAAGAAAATAGAAGTACAGTTGTTAGGTGGAGGGAGGATAGTCTTCTCTGAAGAGAAAAGTTTTCAGGGATCACCTAAAAGTGGAGACAATCTGACAGATTGGGGTAGGGAATTCCAGAGGATGGGAGAGGCTCTGGAGAAGACCTGGAGGCAAATATATGTGGATGTGATTATTGCCAGTGGCTATAGCCGCTAGCAACAATCACTATGCTCTCCCAGCAGGGATGGCTCCGTGGGAGAGATGGAAGAGGGAGGGAGAGTATAAAATCGCACTGACACAGTCAGTTTTGATGGGGGGAATCAAGCGATTTTTATTTTATGCAACCCGTGGTTGCAGGAAAGAAAATCGTATCTATGGCCAGCTATACATTTTTTTATTGTATTTTATAGAATTTTATTGAGCATGGCCATTCCCTGAACATGGCAGTATAGCTGTACAGAGGTGTCAAAATGATTTGCTTGTCTGGATTAAAAATGTCTGTCTGTTCACTTTCACATGCATTTCTCAGGCGCAGACAGTGAGAACACATTGTGCAGAGTGCTGTGTGTAAATCATTTGCTGCTGTGATTTGTTGTCTGATTATGTAGGGATAGCGGGGACCTTCCTCCCTTCACTCTCCCATTATCCTCCTCCCTTGCACTTAAACTTAATCTTCTTTCCAATGGGAAGCTACAGGAAATTCCAGGGTAGTGGCCGGGGAGGGCAGTCACACATTCTCCCCATTTAGCACACACACATACACACACATACACACATATGGATGTGGTCAGTAGTGGGAGGGGATGGATGGGTGTGTGTGCTTGGCGAGGTAACATTGTGCTAGCGGCTGTTGCTTTGTGGGTATGGATGCCATCATAATTCAGGAACTTCTGGCCGAGAGATTGTTGTCTCCCCGAACTCTGACACAGAGGACCTACCCTATGAAACTAAAGGTAACTTCTCCAATGGGGAATGCAGCTTAGCAGGAAAGGGGAGGCTGGGGATGGTGGTATGCAGATTTGTGCAGACATCTGTCTATTCTTACTTGTAATAATGTTACCGTAAAAGAGAACATTAACTCCACCACTGCCAAGTCTGGAGGCACAGCGCCGCGTCCTGTCAGAACGCAGAAAATGTGTTCGCACACTTGTCTGTTGGAGTTCGTTAATAGTTAACCATGTGAAAGAGAACGATTGTTTAGGCAACTCAGGAAGGAAAAGTGGTGGGGGTGACTGCAGATGTATAGCAAAGGAAAAAATCTGGGGAAGACTGAAATAATATATGAAGGACTATGAGAAAGATGACACACAACATATATATGTATAGAAGAAGGGAGCTGATAGGATCCTGTTATCTAGGAACCCTAATTTTAGGCCTAACCTTCTCTGAACATGGTGGCCAGGGAATGATTACACTCTGTGTAAATAAGATACATTTGTAGCTTGCGCCTGTGCAACTTTTGTACACATTTCTGTGTGTTGGTAGCTGTGAACTGTACTGTATTAACCACATAGAAATGCAAACATTGTTGTGACTATAAATGCGTCCTCGGTACATGAAAGACAAATGTAAATGAATGAGTCTCATTGTTCTACGTTCCTCTAGCTTTCTGGAGTCAAGACAGGGGGGGTAAATTTACTAAAACTGGAGGGTGTAAAATCTGGTGCAGCTGAGCATAGTATCCAATCAGCTTTTAAAGTGGTTGTAAACCCTTAGAGCCGGTTCACACTGGGACGGCACGACTTCGGGGGCGACTCGGCCAGGCGACCTGAAGACGACTTCTAAGGCGACTTGCAAAATGACTTCTGTATAGAAGTCAATGCAGGTCGCCCCCGAAGTCGTCCCCTGTTTCTGTTGCTGTGATCTGGTAATGCTTTTGCTGTTCATTTAATAAAAGACAACCTGTACGGTTTTTGGAGTGCGGCCATCCATCCTTCATTCAACCTTTATGCCCCGAAGTCGTACAAGAACCTTTTTCGAAGTCGGAGCGACTATTAGAACGTTCTATTCACTAGAATGGGACGCGACTTGTCAGGCGGCTGCGTCGCCTGACGAGTCGCCCCAGTGTGAACCGGGTCTGAGAGCCGGTTCACACTGCGGCGGCACGACTTCGGGGGGGACTCGGCCAGGCGACCTGAAGACGACTTCTAAGGCGACTTGCAAAATGACTTCTGTATAGAAGTCAATGCAAATCGCCCCGAGTCGCCCCTGAAGTCATACAAGAACCTTTTTCTAAGTCGGAGCGACTTGCGTCGCTCCTATTAGAACGGTTCTATTGACTACAATGGGACGCGACTTGTCAGGCGGCTGTGTCGCCTGACGAGTCGCCCCAGTGTGAACCGGGTCTTACAGACCACGTAGACCTACAGGTAAGCCGCTCGACGGAGGAGGTGTCCGAGGACCACTGCGGGGGCTTCGTTCTCAGGTAAGTAATTTAGTAAATTTACCCCCCCTGTCTTGACTCCAGAAAGCTAGAGGAACGTAGAACAATGAGACTCGTTCATTTATATTTGTCTTTCATGTACCGCTACTAACGTCATCGCTGCTCCGGCCAGTCACAGCGTCGGAGCAGCGATACCCGGAAGTCACTCTGGGTATCACGGCATCGACGGAGACGGAGAAGGTTTTTAAGGACCACTGCGGAGGCTTCGTTCTCAGGTAAGTAATTCATAATGAGCTGTGCATACTAGCTCATTATGCCTTTGTCTTGCAGGTTTTTTTTTTTTTTAAGAGAGGGTTTACTTCCTCTTTTACTTCAGCTTGTTCAATGAAGCTTTGACAATAAAACCTGGAAGGTGATTGGTTTCTATGCAGAGCTACACCAGATTATATACCCTCCAGTTTTAGTAAATTTTACCCCACTGTCTTGGCTCCAGAAAGCTAGAGGATAGTAGAACAATGAGACTCATTCATTTACATTTGTCTTTCATGTACCGAGGACGCATTTATAGTCACAACAATGTTTGCATTTCTATGTGGTTAATACAGCCCCAGTACAGTTCACAGCTACCAACAGTTTTAGTAAATCAACCCCAATGTAACCAGTGCTTTCTCTACCATCCTAAAAAAATGCCTTAAAGAGGATGTAAACCCTGATGGGTTTTACTTCCTCTTTTTTCCCCTGAAAAGTAAAAGCATAATGGGTTAGTTTGCATTGTATACTAGCCCATTATGTGGAATTTACCTGCAAACAAAGCCTGCGATGTCCCCGCTGGTGGCTGCAACTATCTTCGCCCCCCTTCCTCCCGGGGGCCTTGGACTCCCGCTGTGGGACTGGCCAGAGCCACGTGACGTCACTCCCGCAAATGTGCGCAGGAGCCGTCAGTCACGGCACTTGCGAGTGAAGAAACAGCACGGAGATCCGTTTCTTCACAGCGTATGCGCCAATGATATCATCTGCGCACTACAAGGTAAATATCTCCTAAACAGCATTTAGGAGATTTTTCCACTACCTATAAGTAAGCCTTATTCTAGGCTTACCTATAGGTAAAAGTGACAATCGGGGGTTTACAACCACTTTAATAGCTGAGCTGATATCCATGTGTTTTATCCAGCTCCACCAAAGCTAATGCTGTCCAAACAAACCATTATGCTGCCAGACAGAAGTGGCCTGGATTTCCTGTGGGCCCCCTAGGCCAGGATCACAACCTCACTCCCACTGATGACGAACCATGAAACGACTGACAGGACAGGATGTGTGTATTTCACATGCCTGTAGTGCTTTGTGAGATATACAAAAGTGATCATAGTGTTGTTTAGGAGCATTTACATTGTCTACCCACTCATATACTTTATATCGAGAACTGCAGTCTGCTTTACTAAGCAGGGTCTACAGTCGTCATGCTGCTTGCAGAAAATGGGGAAAAAGTGGAAAGACATCTTTATCCTTAAATATCTTGCATAAGGCGGATTGGTAGATTAATATTAAGGTGTATTTTCACGTACTACAACACATAGCAACTCGTCCCTATAGCACTATTTTTGTGTTATAGCCATCACTTTGCTTCCAAGGTGAAGCCTGTCTATTAACCACTTGCTTACTGGGCACATAAACCCCCTTCGTTCCCAGGCGAAAGTTCAGCTTCCGGCACTGCGTCGCTTTAACTGACAATTGCGCGGTCGTGCGACGTGGCTCCCGAACAAAATTGGCGTCCTTTTTTCCCCACAAATAGAGCTTTATTTTGGTGGTATTTGATCACCTCTGCGGTTTTTATTTTTTGAGCTATAAACAAAAAAAGAGCGACAATTTAAAAAAATATATATATTTTTTTTACTTGTTGCTATAATAAATATCTCAATTTTTTTTTAAAAAAACTGTTTTTTTTCTCAGTTAAGGCCGATACGTATTTTTCGATGTATTTTTGTAAAAAAAAAAAAAAAAAAAAAACGCAATAAGCGACTGGTTTGCGCAAAAGTTATAGTGCCTACGAAATGGGGGATAGATTTATGTTTTTTTTTTTTGTTTTTTTTTACTAGTAATGGCGGCGATTTGCGATTTTTTTGTCAGGGTTGCGATATTGCGGACGTATCGGACACTTTTGACACAATTTTGGGACCATTCACATTTATACAGCGATCAGTGCTATAAAAATGCACTAATTGCAGTATAAATGTGACTGGCAGTGAAGGGGTTAACACTAGGGGGTGAGGAAGGGGTTAAATGTATTCCCTACATAGTGTTCTTACTGTGTGGGGGGAGGGGGTGACTGGGGGAGGTGACCAATGCTGTGTCCCTATGTAAAGGGACACAGATCGGTCTTCTCTCTCCCTGACAGCACGTGGAGCTCTGTGTTTACACACAGAGCTCCACGTCCTGCTGTGTTACCGACGATCGCGAGTGTCTGGCGGACATCGCGGCCACCAGGCACTCGCATCGGCTCCCGAGCGATGCGCCGGGCACGTTGTTTTCCCGCTGCGCGCCCCCAGCGGGCGCACAGGGAACAACAACAGCAGGACGTCTATGGACGTCCACCCGGCACTTGAGAGCCGTGCTGTGGACGTCTTTCGACCATAGCGCGGATCTCAAGTGGTTAATGACATTGGGCCTTTTACATGTATGATTCTGTCATTTATTTATTTATGTACTACAGGTACTTATATAGCGCTGTCAATTTGCACAGCACTTTGCATATACTGTATATTGTAAATTTACATTAGTCTCTACCCTCAAGCAGCTTACAATCTAAAGTCCCTAACTCACATTCATAAATATACCTACTAGGGCCAATTTAGACATGATCCAATTAACCTACCAGCATGTCTTTGGAGTGTGTGAGGAAACCGAAGTACCTAGAGGAAACCCACACAGGCACAGGGAGAACATGAAAACTTCAGGCAGGTAGTGCCATTGTTGGGGTTTGAATCTTTTCAGTTGTACAAGGTGTGGGTTGGGTCAGGTGTACTTTCAACACAATGCATGCACAATATGGCACAATAGCAAGATGAGACTATTCTCAAAGCTGATCTCCAGGGAGATAGAAACATACCATGCAATCCAGTTTCATTATATAGAACTAGTATAAGTACCTGGACTTGTCTTGATAGTAGCCTCCTATAATCCCCTGCACAGTGGTATTCGCCCTGGGAGAGGACTCCCTTGCACAATGCAATCAGTTGCACTGCTGTTCTATCACTGTCCAGTCACAGGCTCAGGCGAGTCCTAAGCCAGACCATATCGCTTAAAGCCCAACTCCAGGATGTAAGGAACCCTTGCAGTAGGGCCTCCCCTCACTGCAAGGGTTAAATGCTCACTAAGTCTATGGGGTAGAGGAAGAGGCCTTATAACTTACCGTATTCCTTGCTCGGGCACTCCCCTCTTCTCCATTATGCTCTGGGATACGGGCAGTCCCTTGGTATCATCATGTACAATGCAGGGCTATTAACCCTGCATTGTATGTGAGAAGGAAAGCATGAGACCACAGGCTAGAGCTCCTTAGAGAAGAGGCTTCATGGAACCAGTTGCACAAAAAGAGGAAGCCTGTTGGAGTAAGGAATTAGGTTTGTAGTACATTTTTTACCTCAGCCCTCCAGCTGTGGTGAAACTATAAGTCCCATGAGACATTGCAAGACCCTGACAATCACAGGCATGACTCCTAGAGGCAGAGGCATGATGGGATTTGTAGTTTCACCACAGCTGGAGGGCCGAGGTTGCCTACCCCGCTAGAGTTAAGGAGCATTTAAAACGACAGTGTGATATACAGGGATCTGTCTGTACTGTTTATTGGGGGGTCCGGATCACAATACTTGCTAGACAGAATTACAAATCATTTGGCAGGTAAAACAACAAACGTACAGTATCTGTGTGTATTTAGCTGTGTGCCTTGAGCTTAGCATTAATGTTTCATTTTCCCATTGCACACGTTCCTGGTATAAGCTCTCAAAATTAAGGTGCTGTAGCAATAACCAGCTGGATACTGTCACAAGGTAGATATTTGCCAGCACACCAAGGATCGGCACAAAGTGGTGTCCAAACGGGTAGTTAATGCATGATCACAACACAAAAAAGGTGCAAAGTTTTGGAGTCACGCAGGACGCCTTCATCAGGCATGTGATGATCATCGCACGCCTGACAAAGGGGTCCTGCGTGACTCCGAAACTTCCCGTTTTAGCACCACTTTGTGCCGATCCTTAGTGTGCTAGCAAATATTTACCTTGAGTTTAGCTTTAAACACACAAAGGTGTCTGGATGAGAGTTGGAAAATGTTCATATTAATATACTATATATTTGACAAATTCCAGCTAATGAATGTTTCCTCCCACAGGACCAAGAAAAGCAATATGTTGGGTTTGCAACATTACCCAATCAAGTCCACCGGAAATCGGTGAAAAAAGGATTCGACTTCACGCTTATGGTTGCAGGTGAGCAAAACCCGTAACATATCCAACACTCCACATACCAGGCAATTGTTTTGTAAAATACGGCCACCACAAGCATCAGAATAGGGGCCAGATTCAGAAAGATTCGCGTATCTTTAGGCGGGCGTAGCGCATCTCATATGCGCTACGCTGCCGTAACTTAGTCAGGCGAGTAGTGTATTCAGAAAGAATTTGCGCCCGAAGTTACGGCGGCGTAGGCCTGCCTAATTCAAAGTAGGCTGGTAGGGGGCATGTTGTATGGTAATGAATCGTGACCCCACGTAAATGACGCACCTAACGAACGGCGCATGCTCGCGCATGCTCAGTATCACGTAAAATTTTCTCCGTAAATTACGCCGGCTCAATGCTTAGTGGACGTGAACGTAACCTACGCCCATCCCCATTCACGGACGACTTGCGCAAACTACGTAAAATACGACGCTGTTCCGACGTTTCCGACGTCCACACCTAACATGACTTACCCCTGCTTTATGAGGGGTAAAGTTTACGCCGGTCGGACGCCTTACGTAAACAGTGTATTTTAATACGCCGGGTGCAAGTACGTTTGTGAATCGGCGTATTTAGCTCATTTGCATATTCAACGCGGAAATCAATGGAAGCGCCACATAGCGGCCAGCGTAAATATGCACCTAAGATACGACGGCGTAAGAGACTTACGTCAGCCGTATCTTAGACAAATTCTGGCGTATCTGATTCTTTGAATATTGGTGTTTCACATTTGTGATTCTATTGAAAATTCCTCTAGGTGTGTGTAGATGACCTATGGTACAATTGACAGTATATAGTATGGCTGTGTATTCATGACATTCACATTTGAATGTTATTAAGGAGAGAGGTGGTTTGCTAAAGCTTGGACAGGGAAAGGACTAGATACCTTTGTTTTTCTTGTCCCCAAAGGAGAGTCCGGCCTAGGAAAGTCTACCCTGGTCAACAGCCTGTTCCTGACTGATCTCTACAAGGAGAGGAAGCTGCTGAATGCAGAAGGTAAACCAACCATCTTCCTCTTTATTTCTCTGAGTCACTGTGTAATTATTACCTCATACAATGTTTTATTGTTCTATACTGTATATGAAACCTATTACTTTGGTACACATTGGGGGTTATTTACGAAAGGGAAATCCACTTTGCACTACAAGTGCAAACTACACTTGAAATTGCACTGAGAGTGCACTTGGAAGTGCAGTTGCTGTAAATCTGAGGGGTAGATCTATAATGAGGGGAAGCTCTGCTGATTTTATCATCCAATCATGTGTAAGCTAAAATGCTGTTTTTTATTTTCCTTGCATGTCCCCCTCAGATTTACAGCAACTGCACTTCCAAGTGCACTTTGCACTTGTAGGGCCAGATTCACAAAGAGATACGACGGTGTATCTCCTGATACGCCGTCGTATCTCTGACTTACACTGGTCTTATCTATGCGCCTGATTCATAGAATCAGTTACGCATAGATATGGCTAAGATCCGACAGGTGTAACTGTGTTACACCGTCGGATCTTATTTGTAATTTAAAAATGGCGCGGGGGGCGTTCCCGCTGATTTACGTTGAATAATATGTAAATCAGCGAGATACGCGAATTCACGAACGTACGCGGACCCGACGCAGTGTTGTTACGACGTTTCCGTAGCGGCTTTCCCGGCGTATACTTACCCCTGCTTCTATGAGGCGCAGCCAATGTTAAGTATAGCCGTCGTTCCCGCATCGATTTAGAATTTTTTTACGTTGTTTGCGTAAATCGTTCTGTAATACGGATGGATGTCGTTTACGTAAGCGTCGAAACCACTGACGTCCTAGTGACGTCAGTGGGAGCAATGCACGCCGGGAAAATTCACGGACTGCGCATGCTCATTTAAATCGGCGCGGGGACGCGCCTGATTTAAATAGTACACTCCCCCTAGCCGCAAAATTTGAATTCCGCCAGGGGATTTGCGATACGCCGCCGCAAGTTTGGAGGTAAGTGGTTTGTGAATTACCCACTTGCCTCTCAAACTTGCGACAGGGTATCTCAAATCAGATAGATCACGCGGATCTAAAGATCCGCTGATCTACCTGAATCTGGCCCGTAGTTTGCACTTTGTAGTGCAAAGTGGATTTGCCTTTCGTAAATAACCCCCATTGTCATGGTGATATCTCCCAGCAGCACCCTAACATATAACATGAAAGGTGAACGTATCCTTTAAGGTAAAACTTGAACGCTTTAGCACAAGCAGCCTTTCTTCTAGTTTTGTATAACTAGGGCACAGGTTGGGTACAGGGGATTGGTGATAAAATATACTTATTATAGTAATATATGACACATTTTTCTATTCTGAATTTTAGCTTCATGTACAGATACTCAGGGGAATACAGAGCCAGCCCTAAAGCTGACTCATGTGCATCCTGGCATAATAATAATTAATTATCATAGATTTTTTTTATAGCACCGACAATTTACTCAGAGTTTTACATACTGCACATTTATATCCCTGCTTTTAGGGAGCTAAGGTGCCACACACAGGAAGAACATGCAAACTCTTTATAGTGTTCTGACCGGGATTTGAACCAGGGACCCCAGTGCTGCTAGACAAATATGCTAA
Source organism: Rana temporaria (assembly GCF_905171775.1). Lineage (NCBI taxonomy): Eukaryota > Metazoa > Chordata > Amphibia > Anura > Ranidae > Rana > Rana temporaria. The sequence continues at coordinate 207,551,063 of NC_053489.1, read as the reverse complement.
TCACTGTGCTGCCCACAGTATTTCTGTACAGCTTGCAAGGGCAGAAGGTGAATGATTGGGGCATCTATTATGATTGGGGCGTCTAGTGCCTCTGTCACCCATTGGTGTGATGCCGCGTACACACGGTCGTTTTTCGGCATGAAACAAAAAAACAACGTTTTTCAGCTTGTCCAAAAAACAAAGTTTTTCCAACTTCATCATTAAAAACGATGTTGCCCACACACCATCGTTTTTGAAAAATGATGAACAAAGCGCGGTGACGTACAACACGTACAACGGCACTCTAAAGGGGAAGTTCTATTGGCCTTTGGGCTGCTTTAGCTGATTCCTTGTTAGTAAAAGACGATTCGCGCTACAGCGTGATGAATGTGCTTACTCCATTATGAACGGTAGTTTTACCAGAACGAGCGCTCCCGTCTCATAACTTGCTTCTGAGCATGCGCGGGTTTAAAACGTCGTTTTAGCCCACACACGATCATTTTTTATAAACCCGAAAAATGACATTTTAAGCCGAAAAACGATGTGAAGCCCACACAAAATTATTTTAAATTACGTTTTTAAAAACGTTGTTTTTTTTTCATGCCGAAAAACGACCGTGTGTCCGCGGCATAAGAAGCATATATTACCAAAAGTATTGGGACCCTGCCTTAACACGCACATGAACTTTAATGGCATCCCAGTCTTAGTCTGTGGTTTGAAGTGTGTCTATGGGACAGTTTTATCATTCTTCCAGAAGCACATGGGACAGCACAAAGGAGAAATGTGATATAACAACAGTATTTACAATAACATCAATAAAGAGACTGTGGTGAGTGGATTTGACTTTCGTAAATAACTCCCAGAGTGTTGTCACTAGGGGGGTTATTTACGAAAGGCAAATCCACTTTGCACTATAAGTGCAACGTGCACTTGAAATTGCACTTAAAGTGCACTTGGAAGTGCAGTCGCTGTAAATCTCAGGGATGGATCTGAAATGAGGGGAAGCTCTGCTGATTTTATCATCCAATCTTGTGCAAGCTAAAATGCTGTTTTTTATTTTTCTTGCATGTCCCCCTCGGATCTTCAGCGACTGCACTTCCACGTGCACCTTCCGTGCAATTTCAGGTGCACTTTGCACTTGTAGTTTGCACTTGTAGTGCAAAGTGGATTTGCCTTTCGTAAATAACCCCCTAGGTGTTATATATATAGTGCGTTTTTTTCACTCATTGTCATCATTTTTAATATGCTTTTATTATCACGTTAGGCAATATTTATCAGTTTTTGATTTTTTTATTTATTTTTTGGAATAGGGGGTATCACCACTCTTGTAAAGATTACATGCATTTAGAATGTATAATTTATTTTCTCGGTTCACATCCACTGTTGATTTTACTAATAGATGGGTTGCGCTTCACTATATTTATTATCTACATTAGACTATTTTTTTTTTTTATCCAAATAATTTTTATTGGAAAATATCAAGATATAACAAATCTGCAAACTGGTGGAAGGAGGTTAAGGCTAGCCTCCTAGTTCTGTGAGACCTCGTACACACGGCCGAGTTTCTCTGCAAAAACCAGCAAGAAGCTTGCTGGGTTTTTTTTTTTTGCCGAGGAAACCGGTCGTGAGTACACTTTTCGACGAGGAAACCGAAGAGGATCTCGTCGGGCCAAAAAGAAAGCATGTCTTCTTTTTCCCCCGACGAGAATGGGAAAATTTGGCTCGCCGAGATCCTCGGCAGCTTCACAAGGAACTCGACGAGCAAAACAATGTGTTTTGCCCGTCGAGTTTCTCGGCCGTGTGTACGAGGCCTGACTTATTCAGTGGGGGCAAGTGGTCTCAGTGGATGAGGAGATGTTTGTTCTATAACCATAGTCACATTCAAAGGTAGGTTGAAAACAAAAAGCAGATTTTTTGGCATTGTTTCGTGGTGACCAACTTAGAATGGGCTTACCTAAGTGGAGTATCATATGGGCTATTTAAAAGTCAGTAGGAGGGAAATAAAGGCTAGTATACTGTATATAATGCCCTATTCTTGAATGAAAAATTAGAAAATTGAAATTCTATTGGACAATCGTGTAGCAATCAGCAGGGCCTTGTTCAGACTGTATATAAGCACCTTAGGTTTAATAGGTGAAATAATAATTTGTTTTTCTGGGCAATTTATGAACTGAATCTAAAATAATTTAATGAGAGCTGATTTATATAAAAAGTTATAATTTGGGAAACAATTGTTATAAATGTGTGTGTGTGTGTATAAATGTTCATTGATGTGCCATTGTTGAAGATTCAACTCCCTTAGCAAACTGTACAATGGCTAAACCTCTCTGGTATATCCTGATTGCTTCCCTCTAGAAAGAATAAGTCAAACGGTGGAGATATTAAAGCACACAGTGGACATTGAGGAGAAGGGAGTGAAGCTAAAGCTGACTATAGTAGATACTCCAGGCTTTGGGGATGCAGTGAATAACACAGAATGGTGAGTGCCATGCTTAGACTAGTGAATATACAGTAACTGGTTGCTTATCGTGATCCTCTATAATGGCTCTTTTATTTCCACAGCTGGAAGCCCATTACTGACTACATAGACCAACAGTTTGAACAGTATTTCCGGGATGAGAGTGGACTGAATCGGAAAAACATCCAGGATAACAGAGTGCACTGCTGCTTGTACTTCATCTCACCTTTCGGACACGGGTAAAGAAGTAACGCTTTCTTCTCCAGTGTATTCTGTATATGAGCTTTGTTGTGTTTCATAATGTTCCTCTTCCTTGTGAAAACAGTAAAAAATATATAGGCTCAGCTATGAGGATCGAAAGGATAGGATTACAATGTACAATAGTTGAAGAAGAAAAGCTAAATTTGGGACTTTGAATGAAGCACACTGCTGAATTCGATGAAACAACTAAGCTCTTGTATTGCAATGTACAAATGTATCAAAGGTGACCACAGTCAAGCCTCGTACACACGACCGAGAAACTCGACGGGCAAAACACATTGTTTTCCTCATCGAGTTCCTTGTTAGGCTGTCGAGGAACTCGACAAGCCAAGTTTCTCCATTCCCATCAAGGAAATAGAGAACATGCTCTCTTTTTGGCTTGTCGAGTTTCTCGACAGTTTCCTCGACGAAAATGTACACACGACCGATTTCCTCGGCAAAAAAATATCTCCCAGCAAGTTTCTTGCTGGTTTTTGCCAAGAAACTCGGTCGTGTGTACGAGGCCTAACTGTAATAATAATGTATGGTCCCTAAAGAGGACTCGCCACGATTTGAGGTTAAAAGAAAGTACTGGTACGTGTAACCTTAGATTAAGGAGAGGGCAGTTGGGGCACTGTTTGGGGTTACTGTTGGGGCAGTAACGATGTAGAGCTTTCTCCCCCAGGAAGTGGTACTAGCTGAGAGTGTTGACAGTGTCAAAAAACTTTTAGATGTCCTCTGCAGGAAACCGAATATACAAGGCTGTGGGAATTGTTGGAGAATAATAATCACACACATACTGTACGCACACACATACAGTATCTCACAAAAGTGAGTACACCCCTCACATTTTTGTAAATATTTTATTATATCTTTTTATGTGACAACACTGAAGAAATTACACCTTGCTACAATTTCAAGTAGTGAGTGTACAGCTTGTATAACAGTGTACATTTGCTGTCCCCTCAAAATAACTCAAAAGTGGGTACACCCCCAAGTGCAAATGTCCAAATTGGGCCCACAGTGTCAATATTATGTATGGCCACCATTATTTTACAGCACTGCCTTAACCCTCTTGGGCATGGAGTTCACCAGAGTTTCACAGGTTGCCACTGGAGTCCTCTTTCACTCCTACATGATGACATCATGGAGCTGGTGGATGATAGAGACCTTGTGCTCCTCCACCTTCCATTTGAGGATACCCCACAGATGCTCAATAGGGTTTAGGCCTGAAGACATGCTTGGCCATTCCATCACCTTTACCCTTAGCTTCTTTATCAAGGCAGTGTCACCTTGGAGGTGTGTTTGGGATCGTTATCATGTTGGAATACTGCCCTGCAGCCCAGTCTCCAAAGGGAGGGGATCATGCTCTACTTCAGTATGTCACAGTACATGTTGGCATTCATGGTTCCCTCAATGAACTGTAGCTCCCCAGTGCCGGCAGCACTCATGCAGCCCCAGACCATGACACTCCCACCACAATGCCGCCACTCATGCTTCACATCATCTGAACCAAATATGTTTATTTTGGTCTCATCAGACCACAGGACATGGTTCCAGTAATCTATGTTCTTAGTCTGCTTGCCTTCAGCTAACTGTTTGTGGGCTTTCTTGTGCATCCTCTTTAGAAGAGCCTTTCTTCTGGGATGACAGTCATGCAGACCAATTTGATACAGTGTGTGGCGTATGGTCTGAGCCAAGGCCGGTGCTACTACCAGGCAAACTAGGCAGCCGCCTAGGGCGCACTGCTGTTTAGGGGCACACTGCTGCCTAGGGGCGCCCGGCCACTGGTGTTCCTACTCTCTTCTCTCTGCAACAAGCAACTAAGTCTCAGCATCAGCAGGCAGCCACCGCTCCGTTCATACATAGTGTCAGAGGCACAGTGGTGGCGGAGGACTGTGTCCCAACTCCTGAATGAATGTAAGCAAGCAAACTTTCGTTGATGGGCGCTGGTGAGGCTGCATTTATGGGCGCTGGTGGGGCTGCATTTGGTGGGCGCTGGTGGGGCTGCATTTGATGGGCGCTGGTGAGGCTGTATTTGATGGATGCTGGTGAGGATGCATTTGATGGACGCTGGTGAGGCTGCATTTGATGGACGCTGGTGAGGCTGCATTTGATGGACACTGGTGAGGCTGCATTTGATGGGCCCTGATGAGGCTGCATTTGATGGGCCCTGATTAGGCTGCATTTGATGGGCACTGGTGGGCTGCATTTGATGGGTGCTGGTGAGGCTGCATTTGATGGGCGCTGGTGAGGCTACATTTGACGGGTGCTTCATTAAAAAGTTGGGGTATACATGGCCAGGACAAAGGGGGTGGAGTCAAGGGTGGGGCCAAATAGGGGCGTCAAAATAAGGTTTCGCCTAGGATGTCAAAAATCCTTGCACCAGCCCTGGTCTGAGCACTGACAGGCAGACAGGCAGCCCCACACCTTCAACCTCTGCAGCAATGCTGACAGCACTCATACGTCTATTTCCCAAAGACAACCTCTGGGTGTGACGCTGAACATGTGCACTCAACTTCTTTGGTAGACCATGGCAAGGCCTGTTCTAAGTGGAACCTGTCATGGTAAACCACTGTATGGTCTTGGGCACTATGCTGCAGCTTATTTTCAGGGTCTTGGCAATCTTCTTATAGCCTAGGCCATCTTTATGTGGAGCACACATTTTATTTTTCAGATCCTCAGAGAGTTCTTTGCCATGATGTGCCATGTTGAACTTCCAGTGTCCATTATGAGAGAGTGAGAGCGATAACATCAAATTTAACACACCTGCTCCTCATTCACACCTGAGACCTTGTAACACTAAAGAGTCACATGACAACGGGGAGGGAAAATGGCTAATTGAGCCCAATTTGGACATTTCCACTTAGGGGTGTACTCACTTTGGTTGCCAGCGGTTTAGACATTAACTACTTGCCGACCGCCCACCGTCGTTATACGTCATCACTTTAGAGATGAATATCTCGGTAACGGTAGCAGCTGCTGCCACAATCGAGATATTCATCTCTTCTGTGGGCGGCCGTGTTAACGATAATGGCGGTCTCCGCGGCGAATCCGCCGCGAGATCGCCGTTATCGGTGGCGGGAGAGGGGCCCCCCCCCTCCCGCCGCTGTTCCGCGCCCTCCGCCGCTTACCGGAGCCGTCGGTAGCGGCGGAGGAGATCGCGACCATCCGGATGGTGAGCGGGGACGAGACTGAAGGAAAAATCTCCTTCGCCCGTCCCCATAGCTCCGCTGGGCGGAAGTGACGTCAAAACGTCAGTCCCGCCCAGCGTCTTAAAGAAACATTTTTTTTTTGTCATTTGAAAAAATGACATTTCCAAATTTTTTTTTTTTTTTTGCATTTAAGCCTAAATATGAGATCTGAGGTCTTTTTGACCCCAGATCTCATATTTAAGAGGACCTGTCATGCTTTTTTCTATTACAAGGGATGTTTACATTCCTTGTAATAGGAATAAAAGTGATATTTTTTTTTTTTTTTTTTTTTTTCAGTGTTAAAAATTGTAAAATAAATAAAAATAAATGCGAAAAGCAAAAAAAAAATGTTTTAAAGCGCCCCGTCCCGACGAGCTCGCGCGTAGAAGCGAACGTATACGCGAGTAGCGCCGACATATGAAAACGGTATTCAAACCACACAAGTGAGGTATCGCCGCGATCGTTAGAGCGAGAGCATTAATTTTAGCCCTAGGCCTACTCTGTAACTCAAAAAATGCAACCTGTAGAATTTTTTAAACGTCGCCTATCAAGATTTTTAAGGGTAAAAGTTTGACGCCATGCCACGAGCGGGCGAAATTTTTAAGCGTGACATGTTGGGTATCATTTTACTCGGCGTAACATTATCTTTCACAATATATAAAAAAATTGGGCCAAATTTATTGTTGTCTTATTTTTTCATTTAAAAAAGTGATTTTTTTCAAAAAAAAGTGCGCTTGTAAGACCGCTGCGCAAATACGGTGTGACAAAAAGTATTGCAATGACTTCCATTTTATTCTCTAGGGTGTTAGAAAAAAAAAATATATAATGTTTGGGGGTTTTAAGTAATTTTCTAGCAAAAAAAAATGGTTTTGTCTCGTAAACACCGACTCTGAAAAACAGGCCCGGGGCTAAAGTGGTTAATGGCTGTGAGTTATTTTGAGTGGACAGCAAATTTACACTGTTATACACATTTTTACAAAAATGTGAGGGGTGTACTCACTTTTGTGAGATACTGTAGGTTAATCTATATGGACCTGTGTCATTTTTTAATCTTATAAACAATGAAACCAGGCTAGTTGACTAAATCGGTGACAGACTATGTCCTCATGAAAACATGAAATTGAACAGTTTATTGAAACCATAAATATTTCAATATATCCTTAAGTCTTTTACTGCCACTGATATACTACATACGTTGGTGGCAGGGGGGGTTTGCATACACTCCTGGAAGCTGAAGCTGCCGGGAGTGTGTGTAAATCTGACAAGCCAACTGTCAGATGTCAGCTGTCAGATTCAAAGGCTGTTCAGCCACCATATCGCTTCCACACACCCACGGGGACTGCCGGTTCCCTCCCCCACTTGCGTTCCCGCTATGTTTCTAGTGCTATGCGCACCCATTGGTGAACTGCACCCTATTAGCTTCATTAAAGGGCTTTTGAGCTTTTAATTTCAAAGCTTAAAGTGGAAGTAAACCCCCCCCCTATCAATTTCAGCCAAGAAAGCTTCCATCTTGGCCACTGTTTAATGTTCAACTGCCATGAAGCTGCACATGTGATCAGTTATGACTCTCAGTCGGTTTGTTTGAGAGCACAACCATTTTGACAGTTACATTTCTGGCATGTGTCGGGAATGTAACATTTTTTTGAAACTGTTAAATCAATGGGTTTACTTTCACTTTAGGGCTCTTTCACACGGAGCGGACCGTTTCTGGGTCCGCTCCGTGTGTCCGCCAAAGCTCAGCGGGGATCCCCGCTGAGCTGTCGGCGGATAGGGTGCCCCCTGCACACAGTGCAGGGACCGCCCTGTCTCTGCTCCGCTGTCCCCTATGGGGGATCGGATGCAGACGGACTGTCTGTCCATCTGCATCCGATCCGTTCCGCCGAACGGAAGAAAAATAGGGTTTCTTCCATTCGGAAAAGCGGATCCCGACGGACGCGGACGCTAGCGGATGCTCCATCCGCTAACGGACGCGATCCCATAGGGATTTATTACAAGTCCGTTAACGGACTTGTAATGAACGGACGAACGGTCCGCTCGTGTGAAAGGACCCTTAATGGAACGAGCTGAGGCTAGAAACTTATTGGTTACTCTGCATAGCTGCTCCAGTTTTAGTTAACTCCCCAGAGTTTCTCTTTTTTTTTTTTTAAAGGGATCAATACTCACTTTTCTGAAGGTCAGTCACTGGGCGCCAGTTTTTGCCCATCTTAATTGGCCGGCGAGGGATGAAGTTATTCCTGTACATACACAGGAGCCAATCATTTCAGTACACAGGGTTTGGCCCGACCACTGTATGCTGAGCTGAGCTTGTGCATGCACAGCTCAGTGGATCACTGTGAGAAGGCAGGTGGATCTAGTTTATTGCAGAAAAAAACATTACATGTCTCTTCTGCAATAAAAAGCCTACCTGCTCATAGTATGAAACAGCAGAATTTTAGTTCCACTTTTTCTCCTATAGCGATTCAGCTAATGTAACATATAGAGAGTCTGGTAAAAAAAAAAAAAAAAAAAAACACCCTTTTTACTGAAATAATCTTAAAAAGAACCTAGAATGAATATATTCTACATCAATTTATGTTATACAAATGTAAAAAAGCTATTACCTATCACGCTTATTCATCTTTATTGCAACATGATGCAGCTTGTTGAAAAGCCCAGCATCACCTTCAACTTTTTAGAGTTTTGGAGTGGAAGAGGGTTAGACAAGTTTATGACTACATTTGGGCTTTAACTGTTCTCTCTCTGCATGTTTCTGTGGGTTTTAGGCTGCGGCCAGTGGATGTGGCATTTATGAAAGCTTTACATGAGAAGGTTAACATTGTTCCTTTGATTGCCAAGGCTGACTGCTTGGTACCAAGTGAAATTCGCAAGCTGAAAGACCGGGTGAGTCCAACAATTTAATAGCTATGCACATAGACCGAAAAATTTTGTGGCTACAAGAAAAAAGGAAAACTAAATGGCACATTGGGCCTTGTGGATCCTTAATAGCACTGGGTCTCTTTCTATATATATATATATATATATATATATATATACCGGTATATGTCAACTGAAGGTATACTATCAGAGCATAATGCCACGTACACACGGTCGTTTTTTGTCTTGTAAAAAAACGTTGTTTTTTCTCATGAAAAAAAACGTTGTTTTTTCTCATGAAAAAAAAACGTTGTTTTTTCTCATGAAAAAAAAACGTTGTTTTTTCTCATGAAAAAAAAAACGTTGTTTTTTCTCATGAAAAAAAAACGTTGTTTTTTCTCATGAAAAAAAACAATGTTTTTTCTCATGAAAAAAAACAATGTTTTTTCTCATGAAAAAAAACAATGTTTTTTCTCATGAAAAAAAACAATGTTTTTTCTCATGAAAAAAAACAACGTTTTTCAAACTTCATTTTAAAAAACGACGTTGCCTACACACCATCGTTTTTTCAAAATGCTCTAGGTTACGTTCAGCACGTACGACGGCACTCTGTTCCATTCAAGCTTGCGTCATAACTTGCTTCTGAGCATGCGCGGGTTTAAAAACGTTGTTTTAGCCCACACACGGTCATTTTTTATGACACAAAAAACAACGTTTTGAAAAACGACATAAAAAATTGAAGCATGTTCAAATTTTTTTTCGGCGTTTTTCAGAAGACATAAAACAACGTTTTCCCCACACAGTCATTTTAAATGACGTTTTTAAAAATGTCGGGTTTTTTTCATCACAAAAAACGACCGTGTGTACGTGGCATAAGGAGATCAGCTCTAGCTTAAAAAAGTTTTAGAATTATTGGTCTACAGCATATCTTAAGAAGCCACGCAATCTAGAAACGTTGATGTATAGTGTTCTCACGAAGTGAAAATCATTAGTCACTGTCATATGTGTGTACAAAATTCGACCATAGGAGTTTGGGGACAGGAAAGTGGCATTTCACTGCCTATGCAGTTTGGGTACAAAATATTACAAAAGTAAAAAATTAAACAAACAAAACATGAATATATCCTTTTATTAATTAAAATATGATCACATGAAAAAAAAAAAAATATATATATATATATATATATATATATATATATATATATACATATATACACACACACACACACACACACACACACACACACACACACACACACACACACACACACACACACACACACACACACACACACACACACACATATATATATATATATATATATATATATATATATATATATATATATATATATATATATATATATATATATATATATATATATAACATCAAAATACAGACCACGTCGAGATAACCAATTCATATAAATATGTACCGCACACTGAATCGAGTATTCATTCTAGTATAATCTGCTGGCTGGAAACTGATAACATTCCTGATAATATGAGTGTATTGGATTCTGTGCTGTTTCAATGATCATCTGTGGCTCCATGTATCAAAACTCCAAACACTTTAGTTGTAACATGTTTAGGAAAGTACCCATTTTCAATTCAGACATAGAAATGGTTGGGGACTTTGAATGAGGCATATAGACTGCCGTACCAGCACATGCCTCCATCCCCGAAATTGGAACAAGAAAAGAAGTTGGGACTTTAAATGAGATGCGATTTGATGCAAACAGTAGTAAAGTAATAAATGCGTAATAACCAGGCTCAAACTTACCACCCAAACAGCAAGCCACCTTCAACTGTCTAACTGTATGTTAAAAGCAGAGGATTGGTTGCACACATTTGCAAATGCATGGATAAGCTCAGACTTTCAATTCAGTCTCATGCCTGCAAGTATAAAGCATAAAATGCTATTTTGTAACAAAATGTGTTGAGTCTGTATGGCTCAGTTTACAGAAATGTACATGAACAGATTGCAAGATAAATAAGTTAAGATATGGAATTTAAATTGGTAATTTTGTTGCTGGAAATTTTCCACTTTCTTTGAGTGATGTAATAGGAAACCTTTTTTGTATCCAAACTGCAAGAACCCCACCTTGGGTGTACCCCCGCTCTGAGGGTCTTGTATAAAAGTTGTAGAGGCTTAAAGTGGAGTTTCCATCCCAAATTTTTTTTTTCATTATTGTGCTCATTAGACCTAAAAAAGTAAAAAAAATATATATATTTGTTTTTACTCATCTGGAAATGCCTGTTGCTATGCGGTCCCACAAAATCTGCCTTTGAAATCACCTAGGATTCTGACATCATCTCCCTCTAATGCGCCTGGGAAATGTATGTCATCATTTCCCAGGATGCAGTGTGCTGTCCAATTATCACTCCCCATCCAAGACTTCCAGGAAGTAAGTGCGTGTAGGCTTCACAATGCCCACAAGCAAAATGACAACGGTGTAGACATAGTTTTATAAACTATCTTTTTTGAATATCTATGCGGATCGGTGGCGGATTGTAAAATAGTAAGTGACCGGATTTATATTATAAAAACGCAGGATGAAAGGACATACATTTAAAAAATGCTAATTGTGGTTGGAACTCCGCTTTAATACCTGTAATACATTTTTTTTGTACAAGATGAATTAGTGGGGCTAAAATTCAAAGTAATGAGACTTCCCAGTTTTTATATTTTACAGTGTGATGTGTGTGAACTGTCCCTCAATCTTTTGCTAAACAGAGCCACCATTGACTTTCCTGTACAATAAATACTTTTTAGTCCTACCTTAAAGTGTATATCCAGACATTTCCCAAATTGTAGGAGCAGCAGTGTTTTGACAGAAAAAAAAATGTCTGATGCATGTAAACACGTGTAAGCGCTTCTAAGTGTGCGTTAATGCTAGGTGTGTTTAAGACTTGAGCGTTAAGTCATTTCAATGGGCAGAATAAATTATTAATCTGGCCAATTAAATGAATTAATGACCAAGCGCTTGACGCACCTAAACATGTTGCACGTTTTTACAAGCATCAAATGTTGTTTCTTCCAAAACAGTGTTTCTAAGAGGAAAGGTGTTTAGGAGAGCTGTGTGCATGAGACCCAACTCTGTCTTGAGACTGTGGGCCAGATTCACGTAGAATCGCGGCGGCGTAACGTATCCTAGATACGTTACACCGCCGCAAGTTTTCATCGCAAATGCCTGATTCACAAAGCACTTGCAATGAAAACTACGCCGGCGGCCTCCGGCGCAAGGCGGGCCAATTCAAATGGGCGTGTGCCATTTAAATTAGGCGCGCTCCCGCGCCGGACCTACTGCGCATGCTCAGTTGCGCAATTCCCGTCGTGCTTTGCGCGCCGTGACGTAATTTTTTCAAACGGCGACGCGCGTAGCGTACTTCCGTATTCCCGGACGTGTTACGCAAACGACGTTAAATTTTAAATTTCTACGCGGGAACGACGGCCATACTTTATACAGCAATACGATTGCTGTGTAAAGTTAGGGCAGGTCAAATAATGACTAACTTTGCGACGGGAAACTTGACTACGGGCGACGTAGCGAACGCGAAAATCCGTCATGAATTGAGGGTCCTATTTGGTCGGGCTGATCGTGTGAAAAGGGCCTAAGACTGCTTTCTCACTGATGTGCTGCGGTTTACTCACACCGCGGGTGCACCTGTGTCTAACCTGCGGGTTAGCTGAACTTTGCCATAGACTCCGCCTGTGGCAAAAGCCGGCGCTGTAGAGGACGCATCGGCTTATGGGGCTCTGCTCCGCAGCCGCTTTCTTCCTCTGCCACCAGCTTCATTCACAACACTGATGTTGCAGTATGGCAGGTCGGCAACCTGCGATCTGGGCTTGCCAAGCCGCCATTCCAGAGTAGGAGGTCGCGGGCCACATCAGAGAGCTCTGCGGGCCACATGTGGCCCCCGGGCCACTGGTTGGCCACCCCTGTTGTAGGGGGAAGGTGAGAGACCAGTACTGTGAATAGTATCATGTGGTCACAGCAATCACATGGTGCCCAGCCCCTTGGACAGGGTCTCTGTATACCCAGCTGTCTAATGAAAGCTCAAAACACAGCGGATGCCCAATGCCTATTTATTCAATGCCATTCATAAATGACTTTGGATAAATAAAGGGCCATCAATGCACAGTTGATAAATGCACCACAATAAGTGGTTAAATATAATTTGTGCGCAGACTGTTAGGGCGTCAAGGCACCAACATTGTTTTGCTTGTAAAGATATCAAATGTGAAGAGGGACTTATTTGATAAGACTTTTCGAAGAATTACCTTTGTCTGGAAAGTTTTCTGCATTTCATAGCAAGCCTTTTTTTTTACTTTGACAGGTCAGAGAGGAAATTGAAAAGTTTGGAATAAAAGTATATCAGTTCCCAGAATGTGACTCAGATGAAGATGATGAATTTAAACAGCAGGACAAGGAACTGAAGGTAACACAAGACACGACGACTGAGTGCGCCATCTTCTTTCCATGCTGCACTGCTGAACCCATGGAGGATGCTAGCACAAATAGTTTTAAAATGTGGAGAACAAATTTGATCCTTGCAAGGTCCACTTATTAGTAAATGACTTACTTTACCCCCATATTTAGCATTGCAGGATGTGACATCACTGTGTTTCAAGCAAGATTCCTGGGGAACGATGAGTACCCCAAATCTCAGGAGAAGATAAGAGCATCTCCTTCTGAGGTATAGGATCCTCATTTTTTCTGGGATCTTTCCTGAAGGACCTTGATATGACTCTTGTCTAGGTGCCGTAGGTGAAAAACATATGGGTAAAGTAAGTGTATGTTCTAACTTTTTTCCTTCCAGGAACAATTTTGCTTTTATAACTTTTAAAACCGAACCTCTGCAAAGATCTCTTCAATGTAAAATATATTGTACTTACCACACTGTAAAATCTGAAGTGTTTTACTTGGGTCTCTCGTCCGAAATAATAACATGTATCTGTTTTGTACCTAAGGAAAGTGCTCCATTTGCTGTAATTGGAAGCAATACAGTGGTAGAGGCCAAAGGTCAGAGGGTACGAGGTCGCCTCTATCCATGGGGCATTGTGGAAGGTAAGTTATCAGTAATGAAGTTTACCTAGCTCAAGTCATTCAAGTAAGTCAACTGGAACATCCAAGAGGCAGAACAGTTATGTATTTTGTAGGTTAATCTTATCAGTACAAGATATTAGAGTTTTATATTTTTTTATTATGTGCAGGTTAATTGTTGTCATTTATTTAGTTTGGTAAATATAACATACTGTATTTGCATATGAAATATTTAAATTTTCAGCCAAGAGGTGGCGCTCTAGGCTAATTATTACCAGGGCAAATTGTCCCCCTATTATTTGTTTACAGTGCTCAATAGCTTGAATTTAAAGTGGATGTAAACCCTCACATATAGCCAGTGAAGTGAACAGCCTTAGATGATGCACAGGGATGAAAAAAATCTCCCTACATAAGTTTTACATGTATATCTGTTGCCTTCAGCTTCCTAGACTCTTTAGAAAGTGCACGTCCTGTTAGAAATTTTCCTTCCTGTTCCAGCAGTGGGAGGGGAGTCTGGACATACACTTTGTGTGAGCTGATTGAAGGAAAGGGACACCCGCCCCCCCTTCCTCCACATAGGCAGAGAAAGGAAGAAATTTGCAGAGCTGTACTGTGAATAGACACGCTCTCTGCTTATATGTCTCTAAGTTACCTCCCCCACACACATTTCCAGCTGTATTTATTTCCTTTGGAGAGCTTGTCAGAAGCTATCATGCTGATAACAGAGGAATGGAGTAGCAGAAAGACACAGGACTTAGGGTTTGGTGAGAGATAAGTAAACACTACAGATATATGTGCCCAGGTCAGATTTCATGAATGGGGTTTACATCCACTTTAAGTTAATGCACACAGACAGGTGAACTAGTCAGACGAGAAATGAAAAAAGACTACCCATCTCTTCCCCTCCCTGGCTGCTTTATTCATACTGAGCCATAAGTAGATTCAGTCTCTCGCTTTTATTTCTGATGCCTTTGGTGATCAGGACAATTGGAGAGGGTGAATCAGGGACATAGGCAGCAAAAAAACCTGATAGTGGTTCGAACCCCTCACTTCTTTTATAAAACAAACAAAACAAAAAAATTGCCTTTAGTTACACTTTAGGGAATGTTCATGTGTACTGTATATACAGTATACTATAGCCTTAGGGTTTGTTGCAGTGTTTCCGAAATCACAGTGGCTTTAAAAGCATGTTTGACCCCAAAAAAAAGATGTCAGCCCAAAGGTATTAGTGTGTGTCTGTCAAAGGTTCCTGCAAATAGCGTAATCATCAATTCCATCCATTTCAACCTACAATTATTTTCCCATGGAGGCTCAGCCAGTGAGTGCCACCTTTGTTTCAGCAATGCCAGTAGTGATTGATTGGTAAAGTCCATTTCAAATTGTTTATAAATTCTGAATACTCATTAACATGTATATAATGTAAAGGGAAAACATATAATACATCAGTTTAAACTAAACTATAACCTCTCAGAAAAACATAATATAGCTGACCCAAATGCTAAATAAGTTTGATTTATTTGTATGCTTTGCACACTCTGGCCACTAGGGGTAGATTTTTTTCTGCCTATATAATACCAATTGCAGAGCTGACTTGCCATTAGATTGACCATATACAGTGTCATTCGTTAGAAGGATTTCCTCTTCCAAGCATACACTTGGGCTTCTCAGCTCAATATGCTTTAAACATGTATATTCTGCATCCTTTAAAGTGGTTGTTAAGCCACGCTAACCGGTTTGCACCATCAGCACTGCCTCCTATTGTAGTGTCCCCCTCTGTGTGTGATTTATAAAAATAAATTATGCAAATACCTAATTTCAGAGCCAAGATCGCAATCACATGACCGGTCGGATCTCTCCTTTCCTCCTTTGACAGATGCAGCAAGAGGGGCAAGATTCCCCCGCTGACGTCAGTCAGGAGGGAAGGAGAGATCTGGCTGGTCATGTGATCGCGATCTCCGCTCTGAAATTAGGTATTTATAGCATTTATATTTATAAAGCATACACAGAGGGTGACACTATAATAGGAGGCAGCACGGACGGTGCATACAGGTTAGTGTTATTCAAGCAGGGTGGGGACGCACTGTCACAAGCTGACAGGCAGAGAGGAAAGGGGAAGAGTAGGACAGATAGCAGCAGGGCTGCGGATGACGGAGGCACGTCAACTGACCACGGCGTCAGGGCTTAGCAGCCATGATACACCGTGGTCAGTTTACATAGGGGAGGGTAGAAACTGGCAGGATCCACCAGGATTTTTAGGTGTTACAGGAGGCCAAATGACACATCACAAGCTCTGTGTAATAACATGCTTTAAAGGAGCAGGATCCATTTTTTTGGGGGAGTTAACAAACGCTTTAAATATTTATCATATGCTAACACTTACAGATTCTGGTGGCTGAGGAGTAGGCAGAAGAGATGGCTGCCTTGGGCATTTGAGCAAGGGGGGAGGGGTGCAAAAAAGGCAGGACCTTAAAACCTATCCTGCTGCAGTAGTTCACTGCTCATGGGTGGGTGGTACACTTTGGCCTTTTTGCCTTGGGTGCTAAAGGACTTTCTGCCATCACAGACCTGAAGAGAAACCTCCTCTATGGGGAAACAGATCTTTAAAACCAAGCACAAAACAAAATGATTGGCTGTTATTGTCCTATAACTATCTTTGGTTAAATTGAGGCAGAATAAATGCATGCCTGTGTAAAATATTTGGTTTAAGGGCTCCTATAGTTGTATATGAACATGGCTATTATAGTGCATCCATGCACATAGAAGTATTTAGCTCTGCAATTCAGTTCCTTTATTTTGTAGCCTGTATGTCAATATAAGTGGGTTGTAGTCCTGTTTGCTTCTATTCACACATGTTCCCTGTTTGTCTGCAGTGGAGAACCAGGCACACTGTGACTTTGTGAAGCTGCGAAACATGCTGATTCGGACACACATGCACGATCTTAAAGATGTAACATGTGATGTGCATTATGAAAACTACAGAGCACAGTGCATACAGCAGATGACTAGGTATGTCATATATTTGTGGTGGTGGTGGATTATTACATGTTCTCATATGAAGGGAGCCGGGGGTGGTGGATTGTTACATGTGCTGTGTAGTGGAAGCAGTGGGGGATATCACATGTGTTGCATGCTAGGAGTTGGGGGCTTGTTGCATGTGCTGTGTGGTGGTACTGGGGAGGAGAGTGTTTTACATGTGGTGCTGGTGAAGGGGGGGAGGGGTTAGATGTGCTGCTTGGTGGGATTAGAGGGGTTATTGTTACATGTGCTGTGTGGTGGGAGCAGAGTAAGGATGGTGGATTTGTTACATATTCTATGTGGTGGATTGGGAAGGAGGGGAGGTTCATCATTACATCTGGAGTGTGGTGGAAAAAAGGAAAAGATTCCAAGCATGCGTCAAATTGTGGTTAGAGGGTGGTTGACATGTGCTGTGTGGTTGGGGAGGGGTGTTGTAACATGTATTGTGTAGTTGAAAGGAGAGTTGTTGTCACATATGCTTTGTGGTTGGGAAGGGGTATTGTCACATATACTGTGTTGCTGGAGGGGGAATTTTTGTCACATGCGCTTACATTTGCTTTGTGGTTAGAGAGGGATGTTGTTACATGTGCTGTGTGGTTGGAGGGGGCTGTTGTCACGTGTGCTTTATAGTTGGAGAGGGGTGTTGCCACATGTGATGTGTGGCTGGAGGGGGGTGTTGTCACATATGCTGTGTTGCTCTAGGAGGCTTGTTGTTACATGTGTTGTGTGGTTGTAAATGGTGTTGTCCCATGTTCTGTGTGGTTGGGGGAGGGGCGGGTGTTGTCACATGTGCTGTGTGGTTGGGGGAGAGGCGGGTTTTGTCACATGTGCTCTGTGGTTGAAGGGTTTGTTTTCAAATGTGCTGTGTGGTTTGGGAAGAGGGGGGTGTTTTCACATGTTCTGTGTGGTTGGGGGAGAGAGGGGTGTTGTCACATGTGCTGTGTGGTTGGGGGGGGAGTGGGTGTTTTCATGTGTGCTGTGTGGTTGAAGGGTTTGTTGTCACATGTGCTTTCAAGTTGGACAGGTGTTTTATTACATGCGATGTGTGGTTGAAGGGAGGTATTGTCTCATGTGCTGTGTTGCTCTAGGGGGCTTGTTGATACATGTATTGTGTGGTTGGAGAGAGGTGTAGTCTCATGTGCTATGTGGTTGGAGGAGATGTTTTCACATATGATGTGGTTAAAGGGTTTGTTGACCAAGTGCTGTGTGGTTGGAGGCTGTTGTTGTCACATGTGCTGTGTGGTTGGGGGCAGTTGTTGTCACATGTGCTGTGTGGTTGGAGGCAGTTGTTGTCACATGTGCTGTGTGGTTTAAGGGTTTGTTGTCACATGTGCTGTGTGGTTTAAGGGTTTGTTGTCACATGTGCTGTGTGGTTGAAGGGTTTGTTGTCACATGTGCTGTGTGGTTGGAGGCAGTTGTTGTCACATGTGCTGTGTGGTTTAAGGGTTTGTTGTCACATGTGCTGTGTGGTTTAAGGGTTTGTTGTCACATGTGCTGTGTGGTTGAAGGGTTTGTTGTCACATGTGCTGTGTGGTTGGAGGCAGTTGTTGTCACATGTGCTGTGTGGTTTAAGGGTTTGTTGTCACATGTGCTGTGTGGTTTAAGGGTTTGTTGTCACATGTGCTGTGTGGTTGAAGGGTTTGTTGTCACATGTGCTGTGTGGTTGAAGGGTTTGTTGTCACATGTGCTGTGTGGTTGGAGGCAGTTGTTGTCACATGTGCTGTGTGGTTTAAGGGTTTGTTGTCACATGTGCTGTGTGGTTTAAAGGTTTGTTGTCACATGTGCTGTGTGGTTGAAGGGTTTGTTGACACGTGTACTGTGTGGTTGGAGGGGAGTTTTTGTCATGTGCTGTGAGGTTGTTGTTGTTACATGTGTTGTGTGGTTGAGGCGGGTTGTTCTCAGATTTGCTTTGTGGTTGAAAGAGGGGGGAGGGGGGGCGGTGTTGTTACATGTTCTGTGTGGTGGGAGTTTTTTTTTTGGTCACATGTTCTGTGTGGTGGGAGGGGGGGGGGGGGTTGTTGTCACATGTTCTGTGTGGTGGGAGGGGGGTTGTTGTCACATATTCCATGTGGTGGGAGGGGGGTTGTTGTCACATATTCCATGTGGTGGGAGGGGGGTTGTTGTCACATGTTCCGTGTGGTGGGAGGGGGGTGTTGTTGTCACATGTTCTGTGTGGCGGGAGGGGGGTTGTTGTCACATGTTCCGTGTGGCGGGAGGGGGGTTGTTGTCACATGTTCCGTGTGGTGGGAGGGGGGTTGTTGTCACATGTTCTGTGTGGCGGGAGGGGGGTTGTTGTCACATGTTCCGTGTGGTGGGAGGGGGGTTGTTGTCACATGTTCTGTGTGGTGGGAGGGGGGTTGTTGTCACATGTTCCGTGTGGTGGGAGGGGGGGTTGTTGCCACATGTTCCGTGTGGTGGGAGGGGGGTTGTTGTCACATGTTCTGTGTGGCGGGAGGGGGGTTGTTGTCACATGTTCTGTGTGGCGGGAGGGTTATAACAAAGACTTGACAACAGTCTCTGAGCTGCAATGGGCAACTGCTCTCAAGTTGTTACTCCATGAGGAGAGTGTGCCTACTGGTTCCCATATAGATCTGTGAAATCACTGTTTTCTCTGAGTCCCTCTAAGTTTTATCCTGAGTTGAGCCCTAATGAAGTGGAAGTGATTAATGTGTTTATATGACCTTTTACCTACAAGAAAAATGATTGTGGACTCTTATCTGGTTTTGGTCTGGAGCTTCTTTCTGTATTTCTATGACTTGAGCTAGTGCTGGGTGCCCATCAAGGGAAACCCTGCTGTGTGGGAGAACTTGTCATAGCTATTGAGCTTTTGAGGTTTAACTTCATCTGATTACATGTACTTCTTTAAGTATGATGTTCTGAAGTTCATGTGACTGATTTACTTATGCCTCATACACACGACCGTTTTTCACAACAAGAAAACTGCCATTTTTTATATTGGTCGAGAAAACCGTTCCTGTGTTTTCACCCTCGAAGTTTTCTCAACGAAAAAACTGCCCACAAAAAAAAATGAAACCAGCTCTCTTTTTTCTCGTCGTGTTTCACGTCAGTCTTTTTCTCGTCGCAAAAAAACGATCGTGTGTATGCTTCTCAGAGGAGGAAAAAACACGCATGCTCAGAATCTAGTATGAGACAAGAACTCTCATTCTGGTAAAACTAGCCTTCAGAAAGGAGATAGCACATTCGTCACGCTGTAACGGACTGAAAAGCACGAAGACTGAAAAGCATGAATCGTCTCTCACCAAACTTTTACTAACACGAGGATCAGCTAAAGCAGCCCAAAGGGTGGCGCCATTTGAAAGGAACTTCCCCTTTATAGTCCCGTCGTACGTGTTGTACGTCACCGTGCTTTGGTCGGACTTTTTTTGCATGAATGTGTGTATGCAAGTCAGGCTGGAGAGGAATCACGACATGAAAAACTATGGGTTTTTGAACGACAAGAAAAACGATGGTGTGTACGCGGCATAACAGTAAATGTTTGAACATGCCCCTTAATTTACTTGCAGAAATGTATTGGAAAACAAAGCTTTAATTTAATTTTTGGAACTCAGGCAGGTTGCAGGGATTTTAGAATGGAGTCCTGTAGTCAGCCAATCATATGGCATCTATGCCACCACCACCAAGATTTTCACAGATTATTGCAGAGCAGGGCCAGTCCGAATCCACTCTACTCAAAGGGTAAGTTCACCAAAAAATCTGTAAGGTGAACCTGCACAGGGCCCCCTCCTTACACCCCCCCCCCCATCCCGCTGATCTGGATTGCAGTGATCTTCCGTTCTGAGCCCCGGTATAGCAATGTCAGGGGTCCGGGGCTTAGAAATCCCTGCAGCTGAATCTCCAAAACTTATCCCTTCAGGAGGGACATTTCAGAGCACTCTAATTTGTTGGTAACCTGACCAATCAGAACTTGCATAGCCTGTCCTGTCAGCGAGGAAAAAGACACTTGAATGCAGAGGGATTTCTAAGCCCTGGACCCCTGAGGTGGCTATAGCAGGGCTCAGAATGGGAGATTGACGCTCAACAGGTCATGGGGACTGGGGGGGATGAGGAGGGGGTCCTGTGTAAGTTCACCATACAGATTTTTCTGTAAAGGTGAACTTACACTTTAAAGAAGAAGTTTGGCCAAAGCTCTTCTGGGGAACACAGGAGTGCACTTAGTTCGGCACTCCTGTGACCCAGATTCAGCTGACAGACGGCTAAAGCCTGATGTTGACTGATGTCACAAAGCCAGTCCAGGCTCTGCAGGGATCCTGACAATAACATTGGCATCCACCCAGATGTATGACCGGCAGCTGAATCAACCTCTCAGAATGCTGCTGAGAGACTGAGCTAGCCTCTCCTATCCCCTGTACAGCCCAGCACTCAGAGGGGCAGAGCAGAGAGCAAAGGACTGAAGGGGAACGATGAGAAGAGAAAGGGGACGGGGAAGGAAAGAGGCAACAGACGGACAAAAGAAACAATCAGGAGGGGGAGGTGTCGGTAGGAAGGACATTCCAAGCTTAGTACCTGACCCTTCACCCAAACAAAGATATTATAGGTGGACCACCTATGGTCAAGGTCCAATGGGACCATACCTTTTTAAATTTCCAGGGGCATCCCTATTTATATACGTCAACTGATACAGAGGGAGGGCCGCATTCACCATAGCCTGCCACAAGGACACTTCATGTTGCATCAAGGACAACCATTTCATCAGAATCTCTTTTTTTGCATAGTAAAGGAGATACGATATTAATACACTCCCAAAACATATGTCCCCTATAATGGGGACAGAGGGAGTCCCAATCCAGGAGCATTCTATGCAGCCTAGAGGGAATATAGTTTACCCAAGTTACAATCTTCCTTGACCATACTAAACAAGACATATAATTACAATCTCAAGAAGGTAACCATAGTTATGATATAAATGATCATAAAAAAGTTGGTTTTATGTATTTATTTTTTTACATTTTTTCAAACGTCTGATATTGTTAACCTATAGTACAAACAATTCACTAGTTCTGAATAATTCAGTATTACATTTTGTCTTTTCAAGGCATGAAGAAACGCAGAGCACTGCAGAAAGGTTAGGGGTTAAATCACATCATATTTTTAGATTACTGATAACATATTTATATTATAATGCTTCTAAGTGTGGGGTAAAATGGTTCCTACTAACAGTACCTTATGAATCTAATATATTATCTACAAATAATAACAATTAATCAAAGCTAAAGTGTAAATACCTTTACTCATTGTGTAGATGCTCTCCTTCTTATGACACCTTTGGATATCCTTTTATCGTTTCTTTTGTAATATAGAAGTGAATGTAAAACCAGCGTGACTGATGTTGTATAGCAGTGCCAGTGTATCACATGGTGTCCTGGGAAGTGTTCCTCTATGGTCTTGGGATTTTTCTCAGTAGAGTCAAATATGTTGATTACTGGAAAGGAGAATGTTCACGTTGCAAAGTGAATGTTCATTTCATAAATAAAGTGAAGCGTTTGGGCCCCTAGTCATGTGCAGGTGAATTGAAAGGTCATGATTTGACATTTGAAGTGAAAACTTCACTTTATTTCTCAAAAAACAAAATCTAATGTTCGACTTCTAACAATCAGGTTAATTGGAAACTTTTTGTTCGATCAGAGATAATCAGTTATCGTACTCTAACAGAGGGGGTTTCCTCTCCACCTTGCTTGTGTGGATGGGGGAATCCATTTTGTTTTCTTCAATTAGCCCGCTGATTGACATAAAAAGTCATCTATGGCCAGCTTTAGTTGCATGTGCCTATGGTCTACATCAGTGGTCTCCAAACTGCGGCCCTTTGCTTGCTTTTATCTGGCTCTTAATTCCTATTACTGGCATCAACAAAGGGGCACTCTTCTTCCCACTGACACCAACAAAGGGGCATAATTCCTATTACTGACATCAACAAAGGGGCACTCTTCTTCCCACTGACACCAACAAAGGGGCATAATTCCTATTACTGACATCAACAAAGGGGCAATATTCCTCCCACTGACACCAACAATGGGGCATTATTCCTCCCACTGACACCAACAAGGCGGCATAATTCCTTCCATTGACACCAATGATGGTGCACTATTCTTCCCCCTAATGCAAAAGATGCCCTGTTTACTCCCACTAACACCAGTTCTACTCCCAATAGCCAGTCTGGCCCCCCTAAAGTCTGAAGGACAGTAAACTGGCACTTTGTTTAGAAAGTTTGGAGTCTCATAGTCACCACTTTACTCTCCTGAACAGTCTGTCCCCTCTGTGCATACACAGAAAATTCATATTCATTCCTGTGGATAGGCCATCTATTATGCATCTCTCCATAGGAAGAAGTGATGTTTGTTGGATGCAAGTACAGATCAGCTGGTAGAGTTTGCCATGGCAGCTATGCAGCTCCCCATAGTGTGGATCTGACAGGTGCATAGGTGATTATAAGACTTTGGGAGGGGGGAACTTAAAGGATAACTATATGAAAGTATAATTTTACTTTAAAGAACATTTACACCACAAGATCTAAAGCACTGCATGCAACAAGTCACGCAGAAAAATACATCTTACCCAGCTCCTCCATTGTAAACCAATATAAACCACCTTATACTCTTGTGTTTTGTTTTTCTTACAGTAAACTTACTCAGGATAACAGGATAGAGAGTCCAATTCCTATCCTTCCTCTGCCAACACCTGATGCTGAAACAGAGAAACTCATAAAAATGAAGGATGAAGAGGTCAGTATCATTTCTGTTTCCTCCTCTGACTAATGGCAATCTTGGTGGTATTTTTTATTTTATTGTGAGGTTTGCTGTTACCTGTTATATTCAAGACTTCCAACAAGTTTTGAAGGCTGCCAATATCATCTTCCTAGACATGGTGCTTGGGGAAGAGCACTGCATAACATGGCATCTCCATCCCAGAACTAACCCTACTTTTACGAGTCATGCATTGGTGGTTTCCAGTTCTGGAAGGTAGAATCCACTTTCATCGATAAGAGCTATTGTGACACGTCCTTTAGTTTTAATTGCATATTTTCAAATCACAAAAGGGAACGTTAAAAAGTTACAAGTCTGTACAATGGCCACTAGATGGCGCTAAGTATCATAGGAGTTTCTTATACATACATAGCTCCATCTAGTGAACAAATGCAGCATTTACTTTTTAAAACCAATAATTTGCACAGAATATAGCGTATTTACACAGAAGGAATGTACATAAACTTTAACTGGGTGAAAGGTTATGCATATGCTTATAACTCAATCCCTTAGCATTGATAATACTATTGTATGTCTTAATCGTGGGCATACTGCAGCTTTAAACAATACATCCTCCTGCACTTTTTTATAGCACAGATATGTGACTTACAAATGTGCTTTTACTTCTGGACTTTGAAGAAAGTAAAGCCCCAGACATTTTAATTACTGTGGAAAAACAAATGTAAGGCAGATGAGGAAACCTGTTAGATGACATTGACAGCTTTTCTGACGAGACTTCTGGACTGTCCTCTGCAGTATTTTGCAGAAAATAATCTAAAGGACACTGAAGGTGCACCACCACGCTTTGCATTTTATGAATAAAGTGTGCAGTATCCAATCACAGTTCAACTAGGCTCCTTAGCCCAATAAGTAAGTTTCTAAAGTGGCATGTTATGCCTGATAAGATTAGCCGAGTCTAAAATAGCAGTAGACATAAAGAAAATAAAGTATATAGCTACATAAAGTAATTGCAGGCACAAAAATAATTCATAATATGTTCTCAAAATCTAAAATATAAATTCAGGTAATAGTGGGTAAAAGGTGCAAGTTACATTTAAAGCACCTTTCTGTAGTTATAGTTAATGAGATTACAGCAGTTAATTATGTTTTTGGAAATCATTCAGTCAGTGAATTAATAATAATATAATATTGGACTTATTTAACCCAAGATTCTTTTTTATAGAGTGTTTACCAGTTAATAATAATGAGTATTATTTATATGGACTGACTTGCTATATTATTTATTTTTAATAATTTTCCTTTAACACATGCAGCTGCAATGACCCCTTTTCAGATTTCGAAGTGTCTCAGAGTTTTCGAGTTCCTGCAAATGTGCATAGAGATAACTAAGTTCTGCAGAGCCTAAATAGAAGATAGTTTTATTTACCGTATTTATCGGCGTATAACACGCACAGACATATAACGCGCACCCTAACTTTAAGAGGGAAGTTTCAGGAAAAAAAGGTTCCACAGCCCCCTGCGTATAACACGCAGGCACAGTTTACCCTCTATTTTCAGTAAAAAAGTGAGTGTTATACGCCAATAAATACAGGCCCGGATTCAGAAAGCAGTTACGATGGCGTATCTCCAGATACGCCGTCGTAACTCTGAGTGCGGGCCGTCGCATCTCGGCGTCTGATTCATAGAATCAGATATGCCTCAATGTTGCCTAGATACGAGTGGCGTAAGTCTCCTACGCCGTCGTACCTTAGGGTGCAATATTTACGCTGACCGCTAGGGGCGCTTCCCTAGACTTCCGCGTCGAATATGCAAATTAGGTAGATACGCCGATTCAGAAACGTACGTTTGCCTGGCGCATTTTTTTACGTCGTTTGCGTAGCGCTTTTTCCGGCGTAAAGTTACCCCTCATAAATCAGGGGTAAGTCATGTTAAGTATGGACGTCGGAAACGACCGAACAGCGTCATATTTTACGTCGTTTACGTAAGTCGTTCGTGAATACGGCTGTACGTAAGTTAAGTTCACGTCGAAAGCATTGACAGTTTGCGGCGTAATTTGGAGCATGCGTACTTGGAAACATTCACGAACGGCGCATTATCGCCGTTCGTAAAAAACGTCAAATACGTGGGGTCACACTAAATTTAAATAAAACACGTCCACATCATCCACATTTGAATTAGGCGGGCTTACGCCGGACCACATACGTTATGCCGCCGTAACTTAGGGCGCAAGTTCTTTATGAATACGGAACTTGTGCCTTAAGTTACGGCGGCGTAACGTATCTGAGATACGTTACGCCCGCGGATAGATACACAATTGTATCTGAATCCGGGCCACAGTATTTATTTTTTCCCCACCCAAGATTCACACAACTTTCACCCAAGAGATAAACATATTCCATTAGAAAATGAATTTATCTTGGGTGAAAATTGTGTAATTGACCCCTTGGTTTCCTTCTACAGGCTTGGTTTGGCTAAAACGATGCCTGAAAAAGGAAACTCCGGCCATAGACGATTTGAAACATGTATGGGCAGGCTGAACGCACCCAAGATTTTGCCGGATTTTACATGCGAATATTGCAAGCAGCTAACAATAATCACTTTGTTCTCCCAGTGGGAGCGGATTTCCTTGCCCCCTTGCCGGGAGAACACGATATTTCCGCGCAAGGGATTTCCCTGTCAGCGCTGTCAGTATTGATGGGGAAATTGAGCAAATTTATTTCCTGCAACCATCTATAGCCGGCCTGAGCGTGTGCTTACATCCCAAAGTATATTCAGTCATGAAAGGAATCACTCAAATTTTTACTTACTATTATAACTTACAAATCAGACAACATATGACAAGTGTCTGCATTTTGGACTTATGGGCCAGATTCACAAATGAGATACGACGGCGTTTCTCCTGATACGCCGTCGTATCTCTGTTTCTATCTATGCGACTGATTCATAGAATCAGTTACCCATAGATATCCCTAAGATCCGACAGGTGTAATAGTTTTACACTGTCGGATGCAGTACCGCGGCTGCCGCTGGGGGGAGTTTGCATAGTAAACCAGCGTCGGGTATGCAAATTAGGAGTTACGGTGGATCCACAACGGTTTTTCGCGTTCGCTACGTCGCCGCTAGTCAAGTTTCCCGTCGCAAAGTTACACTTTTTTTTTGGTGCCTTAACTTTAGTCAGCAAGTGTATTGCTGTCTAAAGTATGGCCGTCGTTCCTGCGTCGAAATTTAAAAATCAACGTCATTTGCGTAAGCCGTCCGGGAATACGGAAGTACGCTACGCGCGTCGCCGTTCAGAAAAATTACGTCACGGCGCCCAAAGCACGGCGGGAGTTAGGAAACGGAGCATGCGCAGTAGGTCCGGCGCGGGAGCGCGCCTAATTTAATTGGCACACGCCTATTTGAATTGGCCCGCCTTGCGCCGGAGGCCGCGGGCGTAGTTTTCATCGCAAGTGCTTGGTGAATCAGGCACTTGCGATGAAAAATTGCGGCGGTGTAACTTATCTAGGATAAGTTACGCCGCCGCGATTCTACGTGAATCTGGCCCTATATACCTAGAAAGAAATGGAATGTTAATGAATCTTGGCCAAAGTGTCCATAGTGGTAAGGATCTTTAGTTTATTAGGGGATGGGAAAGCAAAGGAATGGAAAATAATTTGAATGCTGCGTCCATTATCCATCAGCCAAAGGCACTGGCCTGTAAAAATCTAATAGTAAATACAGCCGTGCAGATGTCATAGTAAGGCATATGTAGCACGGTTAGGATATACTGTATGTATGTGCATTCCTAATAGATTTAAGAAGCCTGCAAGTGTTAATATATTTAAAGTTTATTATTTTAACTCAATCTTATTCTCTTCCAGCTGCGGAGAATGCAGGAAATGTTGCAGAAAATGCAGCAGCAGATACAGGATCAGTGAGCACTCATCCCAATGGCACTTAACTTTCACATTTCCTGACCCTAAACCCATCACTTCAAGGACCAGTTTGGAGATGGATGTGGTGCCCATGGACTCATTGCAGTATCTTATTTATTGTTCTCAAACACCCGTCCGGTATGAACTCCTCCCTTGGTTGACTTCCCTCGTTTCTCAGAACTTCCCAACAAAAAAGCCAAGCACTTCCCAAAAATAATCCTGTTTACAGTCCAGGCGTGCCCACTATGCAGCAAGGAGATCCAGAAATTCTTTAGTACATTTTGACGTGATGGAAAATGGCATGGCAGCCCATTGTGGGAAAGCACCCACTTGGACATACTGGAGGATATAATGTATATGACCGCTTCTATCATCTGCATGGCTTCCGACCTTAACACAAAAAACAGGGTGGCTTTTGGGAAGGGAGAGGCAGATCAATAATAGTTTTTTTTTTACCAATACCATATCCCTGATCTAAGAGAAGCTTGTGATAATTTTTGTTTGTACAGTGTTGCAGTATCTTGGACTCAGGACTTGTTTTGTTTTTTGCTGTATTGATGTTTACTCACAATAACAGTTACTCCACGAGTAACCTGCTAATCATTAGAAGCACCAGAGAGGAGGTAGTGCCTCCGAGAACAGTGCAAAGGGATGCACGGAGATGACATTGGTTTCCTAATTTTATGCCATACATTGATATTCACTGGAAGCGATAACCAAACCAGTCCTAAATTTTGTTGTGAATTCCATCATGTCAGCCAAGTGTAGACACTCAATACAGAATTGGTACTGGTCTTATATATTACTACCCAGTACCTTTCCCAGTGTTTGCCTTATGTAACTACTGTATTTATTGGCGTATAACGCTCACTTTTTTACCCTGAAAATAGAGGGTAAACTGTGCCTGTGTGTTATACGCAGGGGGCTGTGGAATTTTTTTTCCAAAACCTTCCTCTTAAAGTTAGGGTGCGTGTTATACGCCTGTGCGCATCATACGCCGATAAATACGGGTATATGCAGCAAAGCAGAGTAACACATACAGCAATGCCTTCTTTCAAATAATGTGCTTTAGTGAACACTCAGCAAACTATGGGGCTGATGACGCTGACTGGCCATTAAGGGACCAAACTTATCACCAACATATCGCTAGCTAATTAGTTAGAGTTACTAGTGGAAGTGTCATTGTCTGTAACAGTAAAAACACCATTATCAACTGAAAACATGGCTCTAGTTGGAGTACTACCAATAGGAAACAAAGAAAACTATGCGTAACAACATTTTTCTGAATTGCTCAAATGGAAAATAGTAAGGACAGTTAAATGATTCCCACTAAACTTGTACTTCTACATCGCTTTTGAAAAGGCCCAATTCTAAGCCTTTTTTTTTTAGTTATGGATAAAGTAGAAAAGTGTTTGAGAATCGGTCAAGCTTTTATTGCTTTCCAGTATATCAAGATTTCCCGTTTTTTTGAAAGATGTAAAATAGAAGAGGGATTGGGGCCAAATCTCTCC
Source organism: Rana temporaria (assembly GCF_905171775.1). Lineage (NCBI taxonomy): Eukaryota > Metazoa > Chordata > Amphibia > Anura > Ranidae > Rana > Rana temporaria. The sequence goes on along the minus strand of NC_053489.1, from coordinate 207,522,132 downwards.
AATGGAGATACAGAACGCTATAAAAATGAGTGTAGATAGTTTATAAACTCTATCAAGTTTTATTGTGTTCTTTGTTTCTTTTTTAAAGATTTATTTTCACTTCCTAATTGAGTATGTGTAGTACCCTTGCCTTGTGTTTATGGCTTGCTGAAATATCCACTCATTTCCTTTTCCATAATAAGTGTCAGGTGGGCATTTACAGGCCAACCCCGGGCAAAAAAAAAAACCTGCTCACTTTTTCTAGGGGGGAGGAGAAAGTTTATATTCCCCTGATCCTTTGGTGCTCCCTCCCCATGGTCCAGCTGTGGACTTTTCCTGGTCTGTGGACCCTGCTCTGGGCTTAATGGCATCAGGAACAGTCCACAACTCAAGACTGCTGGAGCATAGGGATACCGGAACAGTCTTGTGCTGGGGGGGGATTGGAAGATTAGATAAGTAAATCTCCCTTGTCCTCTCCCCTAGACAAAAACGAGCAGGGAACCCATGCAGTGCGGGCACAGCTTCACTGCATGGAAAACCTTTTTTTTTTGTCCGGAAATTGGCTTTAACACCTGACAGAGTTCTAACCCATTCCCGCTCTATCTAAGATTAAAAAAAAGGTTTTGATTTGACTTGGGCTTTACTTTCTTCATGGGCTGCAAAACATGACAGGAAGTTCAACAGGTATAAGTTTACCTAAGAGGTCTAAGCTTATGAAAAATAAGCTTCTATCGAATCAACATATCTTTTGAAAAAAAAAATTCAAAACCTTAATCACAAATTGGAGGTCAGAAATAAATGTCAGGCTACATTCACGCTAGCCTCTTGAGTTTGGTTTTTTGAAATGCATGAGAAATTATCCGGGAAGTGTAAAGAAACTTTTCTCAGATCATGTTCTCCGGCCTATAAATATACTTGAGGAAAAGATGATCCGCACTCCGGTCATTGCTCTTTAAAAAATCTTTGTTTTTATTGACAAGCCACAGTGAACAAACGCAAATACGAAAAGTTGACGCGTTTCAGCCTACAAGGCCTTAGTCATAAATATACTTGTCTTTTACTTGTAAGTAAATGCATTCAGAGTATCTAAACTGCCCTTGGATGCACAGAATATGCTCTAAATGTAGCTATTTTCGAAGCACCTAAACGCAGGTAAATGAAATTATACCATTTCAAATCATTACGTGCATTTATAGTTCAGAAATGTCTTAAAAACTCATAGAAATGCCTGTGTGCCATTGCCATGTTAATGGCGGCCTTAGGTAAGTATAAGGCCTCTTGCACATGGGTGTAAAACATATATTTTTTATTGATGTGGATATAGATGCATTGTAGTCTATGGAACCATACACACAACTGTGTAAAGATGAGTAACAGAAAGATGAGTACAGAGCTGAACAAAAATAAAACATTTGAGTGCAGTAATTCACACGCATACGCACCTATGCACGTATATTGCAATAAGGGCAATGAAGAAGAATTTTATGCTTGTATGCACTTACAAGCATTTATGCACGGTCCTTATGAAACATTTTACTCAGGATCTTTTTGTCAATCAGGTCCTGAGTATAAACTTCAGTAAATTCTTATGTCTTACTGGCCTTATAGTTATTCTCTTTGCATTGGCTGCTCTCATGCTCATTTCTCAAACTGAAATGCATCTTAAAGTGGAGGTTCACCCAAAAAAGCAATTTTTAACATTAGATTGGGCCTAATTACAGGAAGCAGAATCGGGTGTTTTGATTAAAATCAATGCAGCACTTACCTTTTTTGAGATAGATGTTCTCCCGCCGCTTCTGGGTATGGGCTGCGGGACTGGGCGTTCCTATTTGATTGACAGCCTCCCGACCGCCGCATACAGCGCGTCACCAGTTTCCGAAAGTAGCCGAACTCGTGACGCGCAGTATGCGACCGTCAGAAGGCTGTCAATCAAATAGGAACGCCCAGTCCCGAAGACCATACCCGGAAGCGGCGGGAGAACATCTATCTCAAAAAAGGTAAGTATTGCATTGATTTTAATCAAAACACCCGATTCTGCTTCCCGTAATTAGGCCCAATCGAATGTTAAAATAATTTTTTTGGGTGAACTCCCGCTTTAAAGGGGTTGTAAAGGTACGTTTTTTATTTTCTAAATTGGTTCCTTTAAGCTAGTGCATTGTTGGTTTCCTTTGAGTTCCCTTCTAAATGTTTTTTTTTCTCACTTCCTGTTTTTCCTCGGTAAACTTGCCCCCATCATCCAAGCCGTTCTGGCTGGGGGTTAGTAAGCCAGAACAGCTTACCGAGGAGGAACAGGAAGTGAGAAATTCAGACAAAGAAAACAAAGAAAAAAAACATTTAGAAGGGAAATTGAAGGAAAGAGTAAGTGAACCAACAATGCACTAGCTTAAAGGAACCTATTTAGAAATAAAAAACGAACCTTTACAACCCCTTTAAAGGCCCATGTCCATGTCTCTGGTGGGCGAACCATTTAAACAGGAAAGGCTATACAAATTTACTTGAAATGCAAACAGACCATGTACAAGTAAATGCACATTTCACATTTGACCTACAATTCAATTTTACTTTGCCAATTATTTGAACTGTAGTAAAATAAGAGAACAATTAGGAGGTGTCTTGTAGGAAATATACACAAGGTATGTGACTATTGGATATTTACAGTGCTGTAGCCATTCGATTTCAGTTTGCTGTAGTCTGCTAAATTAAGAGACCATTCCTTTGCACTCCTAAATAAAGCAAAATGTCTCCCCATCTTATGCATGGTTGAATTTAAACCATAAAATAGCTACTGATTGCATTACATTTCCAGGGACCATTATGCACTTAGAAGTACTCTATACTTTGCAGTTACAGATCACACATATACACTGCTTTGTGCACTATACACATTGCTCTGCCATGCACCAATATGTTATTACATGCTATTATTTCTGCTTTATTCTTATGTTTGAAAGGGTCTTCTTTGATCGTGATGAAAACGCTGGTTTCCAGCCAATAAAATTGCGCATTTAATCTATTCAAATACACTACTGTACTCTGCACAGCATATCTGTAATCTGTGATATATATTCAATGAAGCGCAGAGCAATGTTCAAGGTACAGTCATTCCCATCAAGCGATTGGATATTGTTTTTTTTTCTATTGTTCGGACTAAACTAATGTGATCAAAGCTAGAATGGTTAGTAAGGGTAGTTCCATATTCTCTCATTAAAGCATCACCTCTGTCTTCTCCTTCCAGGCCTGTAAGGAATTAAGGGGTTAAGCAAACCCACTGCCTGTTAATCCGGTGCCTCTGACACCTTATATATAAGGTGGACCCCTCTGCCCCACTGTCTAACAGTAACTCACTTCCTCAAGTGCATATCTACCCAGTGACTATTTTGTTATACTTATTGTTGCTGTAATTAATGTTTACAACCTGAGAATCCTAATAAACCTTGAAAAATACAACTGTGCATTATAATTTTACTTTTTAAACCCTGGCCCTTTAGTATTACTCTAAAGGCCCGTACACACGATACGAAAATCAGAAGTAAAATTTCATCCAATGAACGATCTGCCAATTTTCGTATCGTTAGTATGGTGTTTTCGAAAGCCGATTCCGATTTTTCATACGACAAAAGCTGGATGTGCAGTCTAACATTGTCAGATGTGAACTCAACGTCTGATATTCATTTAATTTGTACGGTTTTCACCCCAAAAAAACCCCGAAAAATATGCATTCTCAGAAACGAAAAAATGCATACAAACCTATTCAACACATTCACTTCAGAAGTTGAATTCTATCGTATGAGAATTTTCGTATGGTGAGCAACCTCTTCACTTTCGACATGAGACTAGCATGCAACAAAAAACGAATGAACAGTCGTCCGAAAATCTGATCGTGTGTACGAGGCTTAATGCTTCTTTCACGCAGCCAGGGAAGGTGGTTAAAACAGGTATGTAACACAATTGGTGTTGTGATCCACAATGTACTATGGGCCAGATTCACAGCGGAGATACGACGGAGTATCTCAGATACTCCGTCGTATCTCTCAGAGTATCTATGCGACTGATTCATAGAATCAGTTACGCATAGATATCCCTAAGATCCGACAGGTGTAATTTTTTTACACTGTCGGATCTTAGGATGCAGTACCGCGGCCGCCGCTGGGGGGAGTTTGCGTTGTAAACCAGCGTCGGGTATGCAAATTAGGAGTTACGGCGATCCACAACGGATTTTCGCGTTCGCTACGTCGCCGCTAGTCTAGTTTCCCGTCGCAAAGTTAGTCGTCGTTTTTGGTGCCTTAACTTTACACAGCAATCGTATTGCTGTATAAAGTATGGCCGTCGTTCCCGCGTCGAAATTTAAAAATTCACGTCGTTTGCGTAAGCCGTCCGGGAATACGGAATTACGCTACGCGTGTCGCCGTTCGAAAAAATGACGTCACTTCGCACAAAGCACGGCGGGAGTTACGAAACGGAGCATGCGCAGAAGGTCCGGCGCGGAAGCGCGCCTAATTTAAATGGCACACGTCCATTTAAATTACGCGGGCTTACTCCGGAGGCCGCCGCCGTAGTTTTCATCGCAAGTGCTTTGTGAATCAGGCACTTGCGATGAAAACTTGCGGCGGTGTAACGTATCTACGATACGTTATGCCGCCGCACTTCTACCTGAATCTGGCCCTATATCTCTAATATATACTGGTACAACAAGTGTGTAGTGAATGTATCATATATCATGTTACCAGCTTAAGCACATATATGCATGAAACAAATATATATCTGCTAAAAAAAAAAAAAAAAAAAAAAACAATGAAAAGTAGAAATGTAAAAAATATGATTCCAGTGATACTGTGAATAAATGTGAAACCAAGTCCTTGGGGTCACTATCCAAAGTCACACTGCACATACACAATCCTCAATGGTATGTACTCCAGTGACATATTCGTGCTCCAGACTGTGTTTAAACCCCTTCACTGGGTGTGCTCCCTAATGGGGCAATGGACCACCTATAATAATATTATTAATATGGTCTAATTGTGCTTTTGTGGGCGACTTAGGGAAATTCTTCAGGATATCAGTGGTGCTGAAGGAATTGATCCGCTTTTTATTGTTGCATTTATTATTTTTTCCCGCAGATATATATTTCTTTCACGCATATACTATATGTGCTTAAAGCGGAGTTCCGCCCAAAAATTGAAACTTCTGCTTTTCAGATTCGGCGTCACATTTGGCACGTTTCAGGGGGGAAAAAATACATGTGTAATACAGGTATTTGCTCCCACTTCCGGGCATAGATCGATGCAGTATCCGTGGCAACCTACGCCACGTCCGGCCCCAGCTCCGCCCCCCCCCCCGCTGTCTTCTGGAAAACACACAGGTCCCAGAAGACAACAGTGACCAGTGGGATCGCGCAGCGTGACTCACTCAAGGGCAGTAGGGAACCAGGAAGTGAAGCCGCAAGGCTATACTTCCTGATTTCCTTACCAAAGATGGCGCCGCCTCCACCCGAGAGCCAAAGTGACAGATCAGCTTCGGGTGCCGACATCGCGGGCACCCAGGACAGGTAAGTGTCCATATATTAAAAGTCAGCAGCTGCAGTATTTGTAGCTGTTGACTTTTATTTTTTTGGGCGAAAATCCGCTTTAAGCTGGTAACATGATATATGATACAATGATTACACACTTGTTGTACCAGTATATTTTAGAGATATTGTATCAAAATACTACCACATGTATGTTGCCATGGATTGGCAGCTGGAAAGGAAAATTATGGTAAGTAGTTGATACAATTTTCCATTTTCTTGGAGTACATGCAGGGAGGAAAAAAAGTATTTGATCCCCTGCTAATTTTGTAGGTTTGCCCACTCTAAGGCCCCTTTCACACTGGGCGCGAGAGGTGTGGTGGCAGTATAGCGGTGTGATTTTTAGCGTCGCTATACCGTCGTATTTACCGCGATATTCGGCCGCTAGCGGTGCGGTTTTAACCCCCGCTATCGGCCGAAAAAGGGTTAATACCACCCACAAACCGCGGTTACAGACGCGGTTTGCAGGCGGTATAGCCGCGCTGTCCCATTTATTTCAATGGGAAGGAGCGGTATACACACTGCTTCTTTACCGCTCCAAAGATGCTGCTTGCAGGAGATTTTTTTTCCTCCCGCCAGCGCATCGCCTTAGTGTGAAAGCCCTCGGGCTTTTACTTTGAGAATGCTGGGGCAGGATTATTTCAGGCGTTATTTATGCGCTTTTTTTAGCGCTAAAACACCTAAAATACGCCTCAGTGTGAAAGGGGCCAAAAGAAATGATCAGTCTATAATTTTAATGGCAGTTTTATTTTGATAGTTAGAGACAGAATAACAACAAAAATATCCAGAAAAACGCATTTAAAAAAAGTTATAAATGGATTTGCATTTTAATGAGTGAAATAGGTATTTGATCCCCTATCAATTAGCAAGATTTCTGGCTCCTAGGTGTCTTCTATACAGATAAGGAGCTGAGATTAGGAGCACTCTCTTAAAGGGAGTGCTCCTATTCTCAGCTTGTTACCTGTATAAAAGACACCTATCCACAGAAGCAATCAATCCGATTCCAATCTCTCCACCATGGCCAAGACCAAAGATTTGTCCAAGGATGTCAGGGACAAGATTACAGACCTACACAAGGCTGAAATGGTCTAATAAGACCAAGGTAACGCCACAGATGACCAGGGCTTTTTTTCAGTGGGAACACAGGGGAATGCAGTTCCGTCACCTCCAACTTTAGCACTAAATTCATGTAATGGCAAGGGGTGCTGGGATGTTCTGGAGGGTCTATTGATGCTGGCTACTGGGGAATATAGGGATCTATTATTTATGAGGGGAAATCTATTGTTGTGGGGGGTCTGTTGATGCAGGGGAGGTCTATTGTTGTGGGGGGTCTGTTGATGCTGGAAAGGGTCTACTGTCGAGGAAGGGGTTTATTGTTGCAGGCTACTGGAGAGTCTATTGATGCTGGCAGGTCTATTTTTGCTGGGGAGTTCTATTGTTGCTGGTGGGGGATCTGTTATTTCTGAGGGGTCATTTGTTGGGGGGAGGGATCTACTGTTGAGGAAGGAGTCTATAGTTGCTGGCTACTGGAGAGTCTTGTTGCCGAGAGGGTATTTTGTTTCAGGGGGTCTATTGTGGTTGGCTGAAGGGGATCTATTTTACTGCATTTCTTGTTATTTTATTTTTTATTTATTTCAGGTACTTATATAGCGCTATTAATTTATGCAGAGCTTTACATATATATTGTACATTCACATCAGTCCCTACCAGGGCTGGACTGGGACAAAAATTTGGCCCTGGACTCCATCCAGACTGGCCCACTTTGACAGGTCTCTCCCATGGCGGCCGGACAAGTCCCGCACCCCCCCCCCACCCTGGCCACCCAAGCCCCCTCTACCCCTTCACTAGCCATTCTACTTTATTAGAGTAGAACGGCTGGTACTGGTACTCTTATAGGCAGTACCAGTGGGGAAGCTAGACATTATTTCACCCGGGGCAAAGAATCAGTTCGGTGTCCCCCCTTATGGGACAAGATTAGGCAGAAGTGAGAAACTCCCAGGCCATAGCTGTTGAGTCAGCTGTCTGTCCCCTCCCCCATGCTCCTCTGTTGTCCCCCCTGCTCCTCCCCCTGCTTCTCTGTTTCCCCCAGGTGAGTGCTGCGGGGAGGGAGAGGAGGTGAGTGCTGCAGGAAGGGAGAGACAGAGGAGCGGAGGGGGGCGGTGGTCCGCTGTCACTGAAGCCGGCCCACTGAGCCATCGGCCCACCGGGAAACTCCCTGTAGTCCCAATGGCCAGTCCATCCCTGGTCCCTACCCTCCAGGAGCTTACAACCTAAGGTATTAATAACAAATTGCTTGACATTTAGCTTACTTGGTTCTGTTTTTCCTAAATGGGGCAGCGTTAGGTATCTATACTGTATAACAGCAGCTACCAAATAAATTACACAATAGTTATACAGAGAATCAGAATGCATCCCAATGAAGCAGGTTATATTTCTTTTGAAATGCTGGATCTTTTAGTAGAATGAGGCTTCATCTGGTCATGGGTGGTTTTTGCTGTCGGATGTGGTCACCGTGTAAATGACAGGCAAAAGTACTGAGTGCTATCAGCAGAGACCAGAAACTTCTGCTTTTCCTCCAACAACCACAACTAGTTGACAAGTAATTCTGGAGAGCTGCTCCATGTAAGGAGGATAATTCCAAGGCTTGATGTGATGCTTCCTGCTAAAACAAAACTACAAGGAACAAAAACATAACCTGCCATTTAGACTTCGCTAACATGTTACCTGAAAGTCATGCTGGTCCCCTGGGTTCATTTCTTTCCGAATCCTTAACCCTAAATACGATTGAAAATCAGGTGTTCTGACTTACTGCCTGTATATTATAGAAGCAAGTCACTTCAAAGGCATTGAACCTATTGGATCTTTCACGATGATGTAAGATTATAAAAGGATTGCTTTTAGCAGCACATCAGGGCCAATATTTGTATAAAATATGTTGGCCAACATTAGGAAGTATGAGGCCTCGTACACATGACCGAACATGTGTGCTGAAACTGGTCCGCAGACCAGTTTCAGCGGACATGTTCGGTCATCTGTACGTCCGACCGGACAATTTTACGGCGGATCGGACAGGTTTCCAGCGGACAAATGTTTCTTAGCATGCTAAGAAACATGTCCGCTGGAAGCCTGTCCGTCAAACATGTTCGGTCGTCTGTACGACTTACCGGACATGTCCGCTCGGCTGAAAGCCCTCGCATGCGTCGAAGTGATTAGACGCATGCGTGGAAGCATTGACCTTCCAGGGTCGCGCACGTCGCCGCGTCATCGTCGCGGCGACGGCGCGGCCACGTCACCGCGTATCCTGTACGCGGGGATTTTGGTTTGATGGTGTGTACAACCATCAGACCAAAATCCGGCAGCGGACATGTCCGATGGAAACGGTCCGACGGACCATTTTCATCGGACAGTCCGTCCGTGTGTACGAGGCCTTAAACATTCTATTCACACATACAGTTCTAGGCTGCGGTCATGGTTCTGCTTTTCTTCTTCAATAAGCTAGGACTTTCAATGGGCAGTGGCTGAAAATTTACAGCAAAAGTCATTTACTATTGTATGATCCTTCTATTTCACGGTCTTCTTTTGGGAGTTGTTGGTACAATGTACACTGTCCAGGTAAATAATTATGACGTTTCCCAGAGGGAAAACACATTTATAGAAATCCATTTCACAATAGTGATCATCAGTGCCGATCCTGAGGCCCTAAGCAAAATGTCACATCTTACATTAAAGTGAGAAGCGGGGGTTCTTCTTACCTCTTCTCCCATGCAGCCAGGGAGTTGAGAAGCAGGGCGAAAATGACTTCTCACCAGGCGGGGCCTCTAGTAATTTGGGGGGCCCTAAGCGGCCTATAGGGCGGATCGGCCCTGGTGATCATTATATTCAGAAGTCTGGTAAACTCAGATTTGGGTTTAGGTCACTAGAAAATCTAGCTAATTTGCCTTCCACATTGTAGATCTAACTCGGAGGTCTCCAAAACCTGCAAACTAAATGTGATCCCTTTGTTTGCCTTTATCTGGCCTTTGGAATACTATTCCTTCCTCTAACACCAACAATGTGATATTATTCCTCCCACTGACACCAATGAAGGAGCATAAATTCTTCCCCTAATACCAGTTATGGGGCACTATTCCTTTCATAGACACCAACGATGGGGCACTATTTCTCCCACTGACACTAACTATGGGGCACTATTCCTCCGATTTACACCAATGATGGGGCACTATTTCTCGCACTGACATCAATGATGGTCAGTGGGGAGAATAGGGCCCTATTGTTGGTCTCAGAGGAAAAAAATAGTGTGCCAATGATGGGGCACTATTCCTCCCACTAATGCCAATAGTAGGCACTATTCCTCTTTTTTCTAACCACAGGGGTGCTTTGTCATGTTTTTACTTCTACTTACCACCTAGCCAGAGGCATTATTTACTTTCAATGGCCACAGCCCAGCCTCCCTAAATCCTGGGGGACAGTAAACTGGCCCTTTGTTTAGAAAGCTGTTAAAAAATGGGGTTGGGACTTTATATGAGGCATGTGGTTTAAGTCACCACAGGCCTCCATCCCTGTAAGGATAAAATATGGACGGTTGGGACTTTAAATGAGATGCGATTAGCAATATGCGATTAAGTATACATATGGAAATGTAAAAAATTCTTACCATAAGGACCAGGCTCAAAAATACCAAACCAAAGAAGCACAAAACCAAATTGATCTGTCTAACTGTATGTGATTAAAACAGAGGTTCCGTTGCAGTCATTTGCAAATGTCTGGGAAGCTGCAGGCCACGTCACGGCACTCTGTGTAACTGCAGTCCTAACTGTGATTTTAAAGGCCTCCAAAGGAGGAACCCAGGTGTGCTAATTAATAGACAGGGAGCAGAAGGCAACATAGAACCGCCCCTATCTATGGTTGGTCTGGCAAATGAGAGCACTGAAAAAAACAAAATACAAAAAACAGGGGTGAAACCAAAACATGCCTACCAAGCCAAAATACCACCAAACTGGGTGCGGACCACATCAAACTGGGTCAGCTAGTCAAAAAACGACAATGCATAAATTAACTTGTTGGTGGCAGATCTGTGGAGGCAATGTGTGACACTCCTGAAATCGCATCTCCATCCCTGGTTAATGTTAAAAAATGGGGTTGGGACTTTATATGAGGCATGTGGTTTAAGTCACCACAGGCCTCCATCCCTGTAAGGATAAAATATGGACGGTTGGGACTTTAAATGAGCTGCGATTAGCAATATGCGATTAAGTATACATATGGAAATGTAAAAAATTCTTACCATAAGGACCAGGCTCAAAAATACCAAACCAAAGAAGCACAAAACCAAATTGATCTGTCTAACTGTATGTGATTAAAACATACAAATGACTGCAAATGACTGCAACTGAACCTCTGTTTTAATCACATACAGTTAGACAGATCAATTTGGTTTTGTGCTTCTTTGGTTTGGTATTTTTGAGCCTGGTCCTTATGGTAAGAATTTTTTACATTTCCATATGTATACTTAATCGCATATTGCTAATCGCATCTCATTTAAAGTCCCAACCGTCCATTGTTTAGAAAGCTTGGAAACCTCTGATCTAACATTTGGCTCTCCCTACTCATACATTGAGGCCCGGATTCTCATACGAGTTACGCCGGCGTATCTCCAGATACGGCGTCGTAACTCTGAGTCTGAGCCGTCGTATCTATGTGCCTGATTCTTAGAATCAGTTACGCATAGATTTGTATTAGATCCGACCGGCGTAATCTCTTACGCCGTCGGATCTTAACTGAATATTTACGCTGGGCGCTAGGGGCGTGTACGCTGATTTACGCCTAGAAATATGTAAATCAGCTAGGTACGCAAATTCACAAACGTACGCCCGGCCGACGCAGTACAGATACGCCGTTTACGTTAGATTTTTCCCAGCGTAAAGTTACCCCTGCTATATGAGGCGTACCAATGTTAAGTATGGACGTCGTTCCTGCGTCAAATTTTTAAAATTTGACGTTGTTTGCGTAAGTCGTTCGCGAATAGGGCTGGGCATCATTTACGTTCACATCGAAAGCATTGGCTTCTTGCGGGTTAATTTGGAGCATGCGCACTGGGATACTTTTACGGACGGCATGCGCCGTTCCTAAAAAGCGTCATTTACGTGGGGTCACATAAAATTTACATAACACACGCCCACATCTATCACATTTGAATTAGGCGGGCTTACGCCGGCCTATTTACGCTACGCCGCCGCAACTTTCGTTTGAGAATACGGCACTTGCCTGTAAAAGTTGCGGAGGCGCAACGTAAATAGGATACGTTACGCCCGCACAAAGATACGCGATTCTACGTGAATCCGGGCCTGAGTGTTCACAACATCAGGAATGATTGTTCTTTTCTTCAAATGGCTGACCAAACTAAACCCAAATCTTTAGCATGAAGTATATGGATAAGACTATTCTGAACCTGTGGAAAAAAAATAGATTTGAAGTCAAATGTAATTTGAAGTCAAATGAAGCAAATGTGAAAATAGCCAACTGCATGTTAGTCAACTCAACTGGTCTTAGGTGGTCCACCAATTAATTAGTTACTTTTGAAATATTTGCGTATATGGATATAATGATAACACCCTTTGTAACAAAGTTTAAATAATACAGTAAATAATTACATAATAAAATAACCATATTCACACAACTATACTGAAAATGACGAATGTATATACTGTGTGTGTAAAGATATTACCAATGATGGATGATTGGTGAGCTCTCTGATGATACAGGGCATGTAATGAGTTACCACACTGGACTCTAGGCATAAAGAATCCTTGATGATATACTTATATATTTATAGACTTATTTATTTAATGTATCCTTGTGACCAATGTCCTACGTGTGGAATATCATCTACAACCTTGTTGGATATGCTGTGACGTGCAGTATGGGTGTGTCTTTTGCAACAAAGAGTTAAGCTTGGTTTCCTGCTTTGTCTTCTCTTAGACATTTCTATGTTCTTATCATTCTGTGACATTCTGCTGTTATCATTTAGCATTGGTTTACCAGCGTCATCGCCAGCTCCGTGACTGGGTCCCTGGGACTGGAAGATCTGCCTGTGTAGGGGTAAGTCTCATTGCTATTGTCAATTATTTCATAGTCTAATGGGTTTAATAAAGAAATATCATTTGGTAATTTACATTATTATAGATTTTTTTGCGAAACCTGTTAACAAAGTGTAGTCATTTGTCTTTTAATATAATCTAACCATCTCTCAGAGATGTATACTAACAACACAAATGCAGAATATGGTGGAATAGAAACAACACACCTATCACGTCTTAAAATGATTTAGGTTTAATTCACAAGCATAACTCTATATGGCCCCTTTCTGCTCGAACATGACTGCGCACCAGTGCACAAAGGTCCATAAAAACATGGATGAGCAAGTTTGGGGTGGAGGAACTTGACTATCCTGACCTCGACCCAACAGAACATCTTTGGGATTAATTCGAGCAGAGACTGCGAGCCAGGCCTCCTCGTCCAACACCAGTGCCTGACCTCACAATTGCGCGTCTGAAAGAATGGTCAAACATTCCCATAGACACACTCCTAAACCTTGTGGACAGCCTTCCCAGAAGAGTTAAAGCTGTTATAGCTGCAAAGGGTGGGCCAACTCTATATTGAACCCTACAGAATAAGACTGGAATGCCATGTAAAGTTCATGTGCGTGTAAGGGCAGGCGTACCAATACTTTTGGTAATATCAAGTCTATTTAAGGAAGTATAGAGTTTTCATTCCATATTTGGCAGATTGAACCAAATAGAAAAAACACCAACCTTGTGTGTTAAACAAAATAAATGGTATTTTTGTTGAGTTTTAGGAAGTGTTGAAATTAGATTGTTTGACATAAACAAGAGATATTTTTTTAATTTTACATATTTATTTTGCATTAAAATAACCCAGGGTCTCACACAGCATAGTAACCCCCCCCCCCCCAGCTGCAATGGCGCACAGTACCCTAGTACCTTTTACTTCTGTGGAGGGGAGTGTTCATATTGGCCTTTATACCAGGAAGCTTTTAATAAAGGGGTAGTGGGTTGGAGCACTAAAAGTACAATGCAGCACTGCAGGGTACCTGCTTTAATGCTACATAGTTTTGTGTGAGGCCGCCACAGTTTAACTTTAAGGGTTTTTCATGTAAGCTTTGAACTTTCTGAACCCACTACTCTGTCCATGCATCTTGCTGATTGCAGAGCTATTGGTCTGACTCAGCAGGGGGTGTTGGACTGCTACAGTAAGATCGCAGTTCTCGCATAGACAGCAGTGTTCATAAACTGCTGGCTAGCGGCAGGGGACTAGATTGATAACTGGCCATGGGGCATTCTTGCACTGAGATAACCAGTAAGAGATTTAATGCCTATTATTTTGGTGAACTCAGGAACAATGGGTGCAGTTTTTTGCAAGATGTTAATTGGGCTTTAAAGCGGGGGTTCACCCTAAAAAAAATTCTAACATTACATTCAGCTCACTACCGACATTGACAGTATGCAGATCTTTTTTTTTTTTTTTGCTGTACATACCTTGTAAAGCTATTTTCTTAGCCGGCTTCCGGGTAGTGAATCCCGCGGGAGTGGGCGTTCCTATGCAGCAGTTAGTGATTGACGTGATGACAAAAACTACCCCCCCCGTCGCATAAGGAGCGTCATGAGTTGCCGAAAGAAGCCGAACGTCGAGTCGGCGCTATACGGCACCTGCGGAAGGATCTGGAGAGAGTCCAGAGAAGGGCAACAAAGCAAATAAAGGGACTGGAGGACATTAGTTATGAGGAATGGTTACAAGCACTGAACTTATTCTCTCTGGAGAAGAGACGCTTGAGAGGGGATATGATTTCAATGTACAAATAGGGATAAAACTTTTCTGCAAAAGGGAATTTAAAAAGACATGCACTAAAATTAGAAGAGAAGTGGTTTAAACTCTTCAGCCGTAAACAAGCCGTAAAGAGGGGGGTGGTTTATTCTAAGGGGGGTCTGCACTGATGGGGGGGGGGTGGTTTATGCCGAGGTGGGGGTCTGCACCAGTGTTAATTTTGGCAGCAAATTTTTTATTTAGTTTTAGTCTAAAGCCCCATACACACTATCAGTTTTCCTGCAGGTTTTTCTCTTCAGGTTTACCAAAACCATCTAATTTGAGGTCAAACCTTAATGCCGCATACAGACGGTCATTTTTTGCGATGGAAAAAAAATGAAGTTTGAAGTGATGAAAAAAAACGACATTTTTGAAACTTCATTTTCAAAAACGATGTAGCATACACACCATCATTTTGAAAAATGATGAACAAAGCGATGGCACTCTAAAGGGGAAGTTCTATTCGCCTTGAGGCTGCTTTTAGCTGGTTACTTGTTAGTAAAAGACGTTTCGTGCTTTTTTGTCTGTTACAGCGTGATGAATGTGCTTACTCCATTATGAATGGTAGTTTTACCTCCCGTCTCAAAACTTGCTTCTGGGCATGTGCGGGTTTAAAACGTAATTTTTGTCCACACACGATCATTTTTTATGACACAAAAAATGACATTTTCAAAAATGACATAAAAAATTCGAGCATGTTCGAATTTTTTTTTTGTCATTTTTCAGAAGACATAAAATGACATTTTGCCCACACACGATCATTTTAAATGACATTTTTAAAAATGTCATTTTATTTCATCACAAAAAATGACCGTCTGTACGCGGCATAAGAGTTTCAATTTGTATTCAATCAGGCAGGCCCTTGCACTACATGGTTTTGGTAAATCTGAAGAGAAAAACCTGCCGGAAAACTGATAGTGTGTATGGGGCTTTAGTCTTAGGACTAAAATGGCATTTAGTCCCATTTTAGTCTTCTGCAATTGTTTTAGTTTTAGTCAAATTTAGTCGACTAAATCTCCAGTAGATTATAGTCGACTAAAATGTCCAACGTTGGTGGGTGGGGGGTGACCCTATGTTTTACGGCACCAGGTGACACCAACCCTAGTGACTCCACTGCTGTTCATCCACAGTGGCCACACATGAACTGAAATTCAACTGGTCGCTGCTGAACTGGCCAAATTTTAAACCATCTATGGCTAGCTTAACTATGCCTAAAGCGGAACTTTACCCATAACAACTTAAATAATGTTCTTTAGCAAGGAACATACATTCCACAATAATAATTATGTTACCAAAATGAGTTTGTGTTGTAAATTGCTTCCAGCATTGTTACTGTTTCTGTATGCAGGAGGCTGCTGTTTTGCTGAAGCCCAGAGCCCCTCAACAGCACAAAATTTTTAGGCTGTCAGCAGATTGGCCTCTACAAATTCGGCACATTGATTAAAAATAGAAAGCAACTGATTATGTGCAACAGTGAAACAGAGTATTACTGGATTTTAACCACTTGCTGACCAGTAGGCAAATGATTGTAGCTGTATCACACCCTAGGACACAATTAACCCCTTCCTCGTCCCCTAGTGGTTAACCCCTTCCTTGCCAGTGTCATTTACGCAGTAATCAGTGCATTTTTATAGCACTGATCGCTGTATAAATGACAATGGTCCCAAAATAGCGTCAAAAGTGTCCGATGTGTCTGCCATAATGTCGCAGTCACGATAAAAATTGCAGATCGCCTAGTAAATTACTAGTAAAAAATAATTATTATAAAAAATGCCATAAATCTATCCCCTATTTTGTAGACGCTATAACTTTTGCGCAAACCAGTCAATATACGCTTATTGCGATTTTTTTTCCAATAATATGTAGAAGAATACATATCGGCCTAAACTGAGGAGATTTTTTTTTTATATATATATATATTTTGGGGGATATTTATTATAGCAAAAAAGTAAAAATTATTGTTTTTTTTTTCAAAATTGTTGCTCTTTTTTTGTTTTTAGCGCAAAAAATTAAAACCGCAGAGGTGGTCAAATACCACTAAAAGAAAGCTCTATTTGTGGGGGGGAAAAGGGTGCAACGTTGCACGACCGTGCAATCGTCAGTTAATGTGACGCAGTGCCGAATCGCAAAAAATGGCCCGGTAATTGGGCACCCAAATCCTCCAGGACTGAAGTGGTTAAACAGTCTAGGCACTTATTTTAAATATTTTACATAGCTATACCTGCAAAAGGAGTCAGCCTAATTTTCTAACTAAAGTCCTGCCCCCCCCCCCCTCCACACACACATACTATTTTCTGCTTAACCTCTGTATATTGTATAAGTACCTATTTTTAGTATGCTCCAATCTGGTCACGTGATCTCCTGTGTCAGCGAGAAGTGGCTGCAGGGTAGAGGAGAGAGTGACTTGAAATTCCAGGAGCAATACCCACACTCCCATTGCCGAGCTATTTTCTTGGCACTCCCTTCTCTCCTCTCTTCAGCAACCACTCTGACACAGGGGAGCCGGAGCTGCCAATCACATGATCAGATGGAAGCAGACCAAAAATAGATAAGTATACACCTTTTTTAAAACCGGTTAGGAAGGATCGGTAGCAAGAAAAGGAAGGAACATTGTTTTTTTTCTGATATTTTTTTTCCCTTTATTTTAAAAGAAAGAATACAGAGAAAACTTGGCAAAATGCAACATATTAGATACAAAGCTGTGGTCCCCCACAGTCTGCAGATGGATACCAAAAAATAACAAAGGAGACATTCGCATTATGGTGTCCGTTTATCAAGCAGTGGTAAATTTCCTCTGTTGAGTTCATGGCCATTCTTACCGATCACTCTCTTCTGAGTGCCTGTTTTTTTTTTGAAAAGCCTATGGCGTGTGAACACACCCAAAAACTCCACCCGGTGCAGAAAAAATGTGCACACACATAAAGAGTGTTCACAAAAACGTGCAGACGGGTGCAACGTCAAGTGGTCCTCCTGTGAACAGGGACCCAAACCCTGATCCCCCGGGGCGTTAGGCTCCAGACGGGGACTGAGGTACTGTGGTCCGAGCAACCGAAGCCGACACGGACCCAACTTCCTCGGAGGGACTGCCGAAACAGAACCCTCCCAGTACTAAGTGGGGCTCCCCCGAAGGGAGACCCCATGAGAGCAAGTGAACTAAGCCAGAAAGCTATGTCCACCTACTCCCAAGACGTTCAGGGCTGGCCCGAGGACCGGCACCCTAATAATCTCACAGTGAACAAAACGTGCACAAACAAAAATAAGACAAAAACGTGACAAACATAGGCTTAAATTGAATAAAGTGGGGGAAAGGGATAGTGAAGAGGAGAGTGAAAGAAGTGGTCATTGTGTTCAACAATGATCAGGCCCTCCGGCCAGGAGTAAAAAATTCCTCCGGTCCTAGCCAAAAGGCCTGGCTGAGTGCCTCTATATGAATCATGTAGCTCATTTCTCCTTTCGAGGAGTGAACGACTTACGCTGGCGTAAATTCTCTCTGAATCTAGCCCACTGTATATATGTAAATTCACTGGTTTTCTGTTACTGTAATCTCACTATGTCTCACGAGAATGCAGTAACAGAAGACGTCCTCCACAGTTTGTATCTACAAACTGTGGAGGACGTCTTCTGTTACTGCATTCTCGTAAGACATAGTGAGATTACAGTAACAGAAAACCAGTGAATTATACTTACCTGGCAGGGGAGACACCATGATCATGAAGGTGGTTCTCCCAGGGCGAGGCACGGCTATTGCACACTCTAGGCCGTGCTGATCGTGGTTGTCTTCCCTGCCGCTTCTCGGCCTTTTGGCTGGGACTGGGTGTGGTATCTGTCCTTATCAGTTGTCAGCGGAGCGCTGAAGCACCTCCTACATGGGGAGGGTGGATGCAATCCAATGACGTCATTGCACCTGGAAGGATGGTTTCAGCAGGGACTACGCTGTGCTGCCCGACAGAATACTGGGGGCCGGCCCATGGTTGAGTCTGAGCCATCTGGAAGGGTGCTCCTGGTGAGGATGGGTACTGCGCTTGGTCTTGGTCTTTTTGCCGAGTTCTAGTCTGGTCTTCTGGCTGGCTGGTGTAAGTGCTATCTCTGTCAGCGATCCGGTTGGAGGAGCTGGTAATGCCCTGTGGTATGACGGGGTAGAGCCATGCAAATCCGCTGGGTTGACGGAGGGTCTGGAGGGGCTAGTATTGGTGGAGGCTGTTATCTGAGTGGCAGTTCTCCCCAAGAAAACCTTGAAGGGCTCTCTAGCTGGTAGGGGTGGAGGGCTGCACTGGCCGGTCGGGGGGTCGGATATGGAACGAAAAGCCTATGGTGCATGTGCCCCTGGAGTGGCAGTCCAGGGGTATCTGAAGATCACTGTGTGTGAGGGACACATTGATTTAAGATACCACGGTCACTGCACCAGATACACGCTTTTTTTAGCACCTGCCTCCTGGGCCGGGCCTTTTGGCTAGGACCGGAGGAATTTTTTTATTCCTGGCCGGAGGGCCTGGTCATTGTTTCACCACAATGGCCACTTCTTTCACTCTCCTCTCCACTATCCCTTCCCCCACTTTATTTTATTTAAGCCTGTGTTTGTCACTTTTTTGTCTTTTTTTGTTGTGCACGTTTTGTCACTGTGTGATTAGTAGGGTGCGGGTCCTCGGGCCAGCCCTGAACGTCTTGGGAGTGGGTGGACATGGCCTTCTGGCTTAGTTCGCCTGCTCTCATGGGGTCTCCCTTCGGGGGAGCCCCACCTAGTACTGGGAGGGTTCTGTTTCGGCAGTCCCTCCGAGGAAGTTGGGTCCGTGTCGGCTTCGGTTGCTCGGACCACAGTACCTCAGTCCCCGTCTGGAGCCTAACGCCCCGGGGGATCAGGGTTTGGGTCCCTCTTCACAGGAGGACCACTTGACGTTGCACCCGTCTGCACGTTTTTGTGAACACTCTTTATGTGTGTGCACATTTTTCTACAACGGGTGGAGTTTTTTGGGTGTGTTCACACGCCATAGGCTTTTAAAAAAAAAAAAAAAAATAGTGAGATTACAGTAACAGAAAACCAGTGAATTTACATATATACAGTGGGCTAGATTCAGAGAGAATTTACGCCGGCGTATCTATTGATACGTCGCGTAAATTCAAATCTGCGACGGCGTATCTTCTTTCTGTATTCAGAAAGCAAGATACGTCGAAATTTGCCTAAGATCCGACTGGCGTAAGTCTCTTACACCGTCATATCTTAGTTGCATATTTACGCTGGCCGCTAGGTGGCGCTTCCGTCGATATCAGCGTAGAATATGCAAATGAGCTGGATACGCCGATTCAGAAACGTACGTGCGCCCGGCGGAATTTTTTACGTCGTTTGCGTAAGGCTTTTTCCGGCGTAACGTTGCTCCTGCTATATAAGGAGCAACCAATGTTAAGTATGGACGTCGCTTCAGCTTCAAATTTTGCGTAGTTTACGTCGTTTGCGAATAGGGCTTTGTGTAAATTACGTCCACGTCGAAAGCATTGACGATTTGCGGCGGAATTTCGAGCATGCGCACTGGGATTCTTTCACGAACGGCGCATGCGCCGTTCGTTAAAGACGTCATTTACATGGGGTCATGTTTTATTTACATAAAACACGCCCACCTCTTCAGAATTTGAATTCGGCGTGCTTACGCCAGCAGATTTACGCTACGCCGCAACTTAAGGAGCAAGTGCTTTGTGAATACTGCACTTGCCCGTCTAAGTTGCGGAGGCGTAGCGTAAATTGGATACGCTACGCCCGCACAAACTTACGGCGGGCTTTATGAATCTAGCGCAATATATATAGATACCTTACACACAGAGTGATATATTTCAAGCATTTCTTCTTTTTTTTTTTCATGATCATGGATTGCAGTGCAACATTTCTACAGTCAGTAATGATTTGGGGAGCCATATCATCTGCCAATGTCTGTCCAATGTGTTTTATCAAGTCCAAAGTCAGCGCAGCCCTTTACCAGGAAATTCTAGACCACTTCATGCTTCTCTCTGCTGACCAGCTTTATGAAGATGCTGATTTCATTTTCCAGCAGGACTTGGCATCTTTCCACACTGCCAAAAGTACCAATACCTGGTTTAATCATCATGGTATTGTGTGATTGATTGGCCAATAAACATGCATGACTTAAACCCCATAGTGAATCTGTGGGGTATTGTCAAGAGGAAGATGAGACACCCCAGACCCAACAATGCAGACGACTTGAAGGCCGCTATCAAAGCAACCTGGGCTTCCATAACACTTTAGCTGTGCCACAGGCTGATTGCCTCCATGCCACACCACATTGACGCAGTAATTCATGCAAAAGGAGCCCCAACCAAGTATTGAGTGCATACTATCCTGTACATGGACTTACTTGTCAGTAAGCCAATATTTCTGTATTAAAAATCTTTTTTTTTTTATTGGTCTTATGTAATATTCAAATTTTCTGACATACTGAATTTTGGGTTTTCACTAGCTGTAAGCCATTATCATCAAAATTAAAATAAATGCATTAAATATATCCCCCTGTGTGTAACACGTCTATAAAATATATGAGTTTTGAAATTGAATTACTGAAATAAATTTACTTTTGATGATATTCTAATTTTATGAGATGCACCTTTGTGTGTGTGTGTGTGTGTGTGTGTGTGTGTATGTATATATTGTGGCAGAGCTAGACTATGGAAATCTTGTTGAAATAGACACAGGGGGGGCAGATTCACATACATTTAGATAGGCGCTACGCCGCTGTAACTTACTTTTTCATTCTTTGAATCCACAAAGAATTTGCGCTGTAAGTTACGGTTGCGTAGTCTATCTCTCGGCGCGTAATTCTAATCGGCGGGTAGGGGGCGTGATTCATTTAAATGAAGCGCGTCCCCGCGCCGAATGAACTGCGCATGCTCCGTTTCGAAATTTCCCGCCATGCAAACTTAGACATGAATTACGTCCATCCCTATTCACGGACGACTTACGCAAAAAAAAAAAATTCAAATTTCGACGCGGGAACGACGGCCATACTTAACATGGAAAGTCTATCTATACGCCGCAAAATAGCAGCTTTAACTATACGCCGGAAAAAGCCGACTAGAGAGGGCGTAAGAGAATGCGACGGCCGCGCGTACGTTCGTGGATCGTTGGAAAAAGCTAATTTGCATACCCGACGCGGAAAATAACGCGAACTCCACCCAGCGGACGCCGAAGTATTGCACCTACGATCCGAAGGCGTACGAAGCCATACGCCTGTCGGATCGAACCCAGATGCCGTTGTATCTTGGTTTGAGGATTCAAACTAAAGATACGACGCGGGTAATTTGAAAGTACGCCGGCGTATCAGTAGATACGCCAGCGTACTCGCTATGAGGATCTGGCCCAGGGTCTGCATATAGCCAGATTGCAGAGCTGCAGAACGTAGATTTGAAACAGAGAAAACTGCTCTGGCAAGGAGCCTAAAGCTGTGTGCATTAAGGGACTTCAAGCTGTGTGCGTTTAAGAAGCCCAAAGCTGTGTGCGTCCATGACTGAGACTGGAAGATCTGGTGGTTTAACCACTTCATTACTGGGCACTTAAACCCTCTTCGTGCCCAGACCATTTTTCAGCTTTCAGTGCTGACGCATTTTTTTCCCACAAATAGAGCTTTCATTTGGTGGTATTTGATCATCTCTGCGATTTTTATTTTTTGCGCTATAAACAAAAAAAGACAGAACATTTTGAAAAAAAAAAAAAGATTTTTTACTTTTTTACTTTTTGTTATAATAATATCCCAATTTTTTTTTTTTTTAATTTCCCTCGGTTTAGGCCGATACGTATTCTTCTACATATTTTTGTTAAAATAAAATCGCAATAAGCGTATATTGATTGGTTTGTGCAAAAATTATAGCGCCTACAAAATAGGGGATAGATTTATGTTTTTTTTTTTTACTAGTAATGGCGGCGATCTGCGATTTTTTTGTCAGGCCTGCGATATTGCGGCGGACGTATCGGACACTTTTGACACATTTTTGGGACCATTCACATTTATACAGCGATCAGTGCTATAAAAATGCACTAATTACTGTATAAATGTGACTGGCAGTGAAGGGGTTAACACTAGGGGGTGAGGAAGGGGTTAAATGTGTATCCTGGGTGTGTTCTAACTGTGTGGGGGGAGGGGACTGACTGGGGGAGGTGACCGATGCTGTGTCTCTATGTACAAGGGACACAGATCGGTCTCCTCTCTCCCTGACAGGACGTGGAGCTCTGTGTTTACACGCAGAGCTCCACGTCCCTGCTGTCACCGCCGATCGCGGGTACCTGGCAGACATCGCGCCCGCCAGGCACACGCATCAGGTTCCCAGCGATGCGCTGGGCACAGTGTTTTCCCGCTGCGTGCCCCCAGCGGCGCGCACAGGGAATGTAAACAAAAGGACGTCCAAAGACGTCCACCCGGCACTTGAGAGCCGCGCTGTGTACGTCTTTCGTCTATAGCGCGGATCTCAAGTGGTTAAGATACCAGTAACTATAGCAGCAGTGCTGTTCAAGAGTAGCCAGGTGGGCTGGTATTTTCATTTATCTTTGAATGTCGTTTAAACCCCTGCGTGGGATTCCTGAGTGGACATTTATTTCGTTTTTTCTCATTCAATAAACGTGGGCTACCACGCCCTTAACGATATATGCCTGTTTGGTGTGGACTCACTACAAGAAAATGTATCTACCACAAGAGCTAACAACCCCCAACTGTCTTGGGAGCTCTGATTGATGAAGCAAAAAGTCAATAATCTTTCTCCTTCCTCCTCAGTTGTCTGGGGATTTTCTCTTCTCTCCTCGATCCTCCACCTCTGGGCTGGAGAATATGGGAGGGAGAATTCCACCAGTAAGGTGCTGAGATCACACCTTCATAAACTGGTCATTTCTGTGAATGACAGATTCTTGTGCTGAGATGATCAGCGGAGAACATGTTCTCCGCTGATCATCTCAGTTTCATAAACCGATAATGATCTAAGATGAGTTGCGAGCATGAGAATCGCAGCTCATTTCGGTTTCATAAACGAACACCTAAATACCCTCAAGAACATAACTGTTTACATCTGTAAAATTAAATATAGCTAAAGAGTGACCTGTAAATTATCTATAAAATCTCAACCAACGAATAGTTGAGGGTATCAAGAGCGGGATTATTGATATCTAAACAATTAACTATAGATAATTCTATAGCCAGTGACAGGGAAATCAACCATGCATAGGAGATGTTCTCGCAGAGCTTTGAAAAACCCTGTAGGTAGAAGATAGATAGAATTAGGTACTGTGACTCCAGTGCAGGGGAGAATGTCCCTCCTGGGGAAGGAACATTTGTAAGTATACAGTGGGGATCGAAAGTTTTGGGCACCCCAGGTAAAAATTTGTATTAATGTGCATAACGAAGCCAAGCAAAGATGGAAAAATCTCCAAAAGGCATCAAATTACAGATTAGACATTCTGGGCCAGATTCAGAGAAGAAGTACGCCGGAGTATCTGCTGATACTCCGGCGTACTTTCAAATTTGCAGCGTTGTATCTTTAGTTTGAATCCTCAAACCAAGATACGACGGCTTCTGGCTTTGATCCAACAGGCGTACGGCTTTGTACGCCTTCGGATCGTAGGTGTAATACTTTGGCGCCCGCTGGGTGGAGTTCGCGTCGTTTTCCGCGTCGGGTATGCTAATTAGCTGTTTACGGCGATTCACGAAGGTACGCGTGGCCGTCGCATTCTCTTATGTCGTTGCTAGTCGGCTTTTCCCGGCATATAGTTAAAGCTGGTATTTTGTGGCCTATCTTTAGACTTGCCATGTTAAGTATGGCCGTCGTTCCCGCGTTGAATTTCAATTTTTTTTTGCGTAAGTCGTCCGTGAATAGGAAATGACGTAACTGACGTAGACGTTCAAAAAATTACGTCGGTGCGACGTCATTTCGCGCAAAGCACGGCGGGAAATTTCAAAACGGAGCATGCGCAGTACGTTCGGCGCGGGAACGCGCCTAATTTAAATGATACACGCCCCATTTGAATTAGGCGGGCTTGCGCCGGACGGATTTACGCTACGCCACCGCAAGTTTACAGGCAAGTGCTTTGTGAATCAAGCACTTGCCCATAAAATTTGCGGCGGTGTAACGTAAATGCAATACATTACGCCGCCGGAATTCTACGTGAATCTGGCCCTCTAATAATATGTCAAAAAAAGTTAAATTTTATTTCCATCGTTTACACTTTCAAAATTACAGAAAACAAAAAAATGGCGTCTGCAAAAGTTTGGGCACCCTGCAGAGTTAATATCTTGTACTGCCCCCTTTGGCAAGTATCACAGCTTGTAAACGCTTTTTGTAGCCAGCCAAGAGTCTTTCAATTCTTGTTTGAGGTATCTTTCCTTACAAAAGTCTTCCAGTTCTTTGAGATTTCTGGGCTGTCTGTCACGCACTGCTCTTTTAAGGTCTATCCATAGATTTTCAATTATGTTGAGGTCAGGAGAATGTGAAGGCCATGGCAAAACCTTCAATTAACGCCTCTTGATGTAATCCCCCGTGGATTTTGAGGTGTGTTTAGGATCATTATCCATTTGTAGAAGGCATCCTCTCTTTAACTTCAGCTTTTTCACAGATGGCAGCAAGTTACCATCCAAAATTTGCTGAAATTGTATTGAATCCATTTTTTCTTCTACTCGTGAAATGTTCCCTGTGCCACTGGCTGCAATACAACCCCAAAGCATGATTGATCCACCCCCATGCTTAACAGTTGGACAGAGGTTCTTTTCATTAAATTCTGTGCCCTTTCTTCTCCAAACGTACCTTTGCTCATTCCGACCAAAAAGTTCTATTTTAACCTCATCGGTCCACAGAACTGCATCAGGCTTGTCTATATGTTCATTTGCAAAGTTCAAACGCTGATTTTTGCGGTGAGGACGTAGAAGAGGTTTTCTTGTGATGACTCTTCCATGAACACCATATTTGTACTAGTATCTCTATAGTGGAATAGTGTACCACAACTCCAGTGTCTGCCAGATCTTTCTGGAGGGATCGTGCAGTCAAACGTGGGTTTTGAATTGCTTTTCTCACAATCCTGCGAGCTGTTCTGTCTGATATTTTTCTTGGTTTTCCAGATCTTGCTTTAACTTCCACTGTTCACGATGACTGCCATTTCTTAATTACATTCCGAACAGAGGATATTGACATCTGAAAACACTTTGTTATCTTCTTATAGCCTTCTCCAGCTTTGTGAGCGTCAACTATTTTCACTTTCAGTTTTCTAGACAACTGCTTAGAAGAACCCATGGTGCTGATTGTTGGGGCAAGGTCAGATGAGTCTGGGCATTTAAATCCTTTGATATTGACATCACCTGGTCTTCCCAGACGATGATTGAGAACAATCCATGACACTGGCAGGTCTCAGCTTTGCAAAGGGGGCAGTGCATGCTATAAATTCTGCAGGGTGCCCAAACTTTTGCAGACACCATTTTTTTGTTTTCTGTAATTTTGAAAGTGTAAATGATGGAAATAAAATCTAACTTTTTTTGACATATTATAAGAATGTCTAATCTGTAATTTGATGCCTTTTGGAGACTTTTCCATCTTTCCTTGGCTTTATTATGCACATTAATACAATTTTTACCTGGGGTGCCCAAACTTTCGATCCCCACTGTAGTCAGTGTTAGGCTGGAGTTGTACTTGAAAAATAGCTTTCTGTTCTAACATAGAAAGCACTCTTGTTTATTATTGACTTAAATATTTATCTTTTCAGACATAATCATGAAGCTTGGGTCCTGTTTGTTACTACTGATGGCCTCTATGTCTCATGTGGTCTCGGAATGTCTTCCATGCCGCTGTAGTTCAGGAATTGTGGACTGCAGCTTTATTAACCTTGACACCCAGTCACTTCCAGCCTCATTTTCCTCTTCCACAGAGGTGATCCGTCTTGACAAGAACAAACTAAACTCCATCCCCAGTGGTCTCCTGGACCGTCTTCCCAATTTGAGGGAGGTACACTTAAAACACAATCCCTGGCACTGCGATTGTGACATCCTATACCTGCGCAGCTGGTTGCAAGCACAGCAGAAGAGATCACTATATCGAGATGTCATCTGTGAATCTCCAGAGTCACTGAAGGGACGAGTCATCATGTACCTGACAGAGGATGAACTTGTGACCACCTGTCAGTACTGGTACTGTAACCTTGCTCTGGTTTCTCAGCTCTGCCTCTGTATTTTCATAGTAGTTCAAGGCATCCTTTTGATTTTTGTCATTTTCTCCTTGCGCCGCTTCCAGAGGATTGCCAGGGAAGCACGACGTACAGCCAAGGAACTGCAACAGAACAATGAAACCTATGCCTACGACAACATACCACTATGCAGCTTTGATAGGACATAAAAAAAGACAGGAAAATAATGTCCGGAACATGTCCTCTTACTAACTGGTTTGAACTTGTACACAATAAATGCTGCACATCTTTGTTATATTATTCATCCAAATCTTAAAGTAGAACTGAAGGCAAAACTATTTTTGTGTTGAGTAAGAGAACTTTTTTTTTTTTTATCAGGGGAAATTGCGAATTTGGGGAAATCGCAGGGGTCAGCACAGCCGGAGTGCAATGGCCGAGCCTCACCCTGGGAGAACCTTTTTTTTTTTAAAGCTTTATTTAAAACTCCACATATATACATAGTCACATTTCAAGAAAAAAATATGTTGAACCTTCATGACAGTCTTTCTTTGCCATCTATGATCCATTGGGGAGATTTACCTTTGCTTTCTGCCCTATAGCCAAGACAGGAAGTGAGAAGAAATCCCTCCAAAGAGAGGAAGATCCCTGGTAGTCACCAGCATCACCAGAAATGTATCCCCATTGGAAGATTTCCCCTCGCTTCCTGTTCATGTGGCCAATCAAAATGTGTGATTTTCTTTTGCTTTCACTTTTGGTGATAATGGTCACCAGGACAAATAGAGACGGGAATATCCTTAATGGACACAGACAGTAATATAAATATACCTGTGTTGTAATCCCTCTTCACTATTTCTAAATGTAAAAACAAATGCCTTTGGTTATACATGCATGGTGTCACCTTATATAACCTTTGCGTCTACTGTTTGATAGGCAACTGGTGATGTCATCTAGCTGAACCACAACATAGAATGAGAAGGCCTCCAAAGCAGAACAACTTAGAAGACTGAAGCTGTCAGGAGCAGCCACTGGATGTCAATACAGCCAACTCTGGACATCATGATCCAAACCAGAGCTCAATAGACATTTAGTGCTGTGATGATGTACAGTTCACCGCTTCAGTAGGAGGACATCACAATTATATGCAACACTCTGGAAAACAGTTAACATATACCCAATGGGGGTTATTTACGAAAGGCAAATACACTTTGCACTACAAGTGCAAACTACACTTGAAATTGCACTATAAGTACACTTGGAAGTGCAGTCGCTGTAAATCTGAGGAGTAGATCTGAAATGAGGGGAAGCTCTGCTGGTTTAATCATCCAATCATGTGCAAGCTAAATGCTGTTTTTTTATTTTCCTTCCATGTCCCCCTTGGATCTACAGTGACTGTACTTCCAAGTGCAATTTCAAGTGCACTTTGCACTTGTAGTTTGCACTTGTAGTGCAAAGTGGATTTGCCTTTTGTAAATAACCCCCAATGGCCAGAAAATGGAAAGCCTTGTTCAGTACCAGGTTGAACTAACAGATGGCACTCTTCATGGTAACTCACAAGGGTCATGTAGTGACTAAAGTTGGCCATACACTAGTAGAATTTCTTTCAGATTGTTATTTTCTGAATTATTGTATGATTTTCTAATGGTTAGTAGGGTCAAATCAACATTTGTTTTCAACCGTAGTGATAAAATTCGAAGGAGCCGAATATACATTTTTTCTCTAACAACCTAAATTTTAACAGCAAAAACAGGCAATATACTCAGTCCTATAAACGATAATCATATAAAATATGCAGCGCTGTAATGAGAATGAAAAAAGTGCAAAACCATGCAAGAAATGTAAAAAAAATTAAACAATGTTAATTAAACGTCCTCTTAAAGTGGAGGTACAGCCAAAAAAAAAAAAAAAAAATTCTTAAAAGGCTCAAAAAATAAAAATATAATAAAAATAAATGTTTAATACTTACCAGATATTGCTGTTACCAGGCAGAATGTCCTAATCTGCCTCTTCCTCTTCCGCGGTGAGGTTCTGTTCTCCTTGCGAAGCCTCCTGGGAAATGGAGGCGCGCTGCCTTCTGGGACACACAGGACAGTGTTCCCATTCACTAAGGCCTCGTACACACGATAGGTTAACCAGAGCACAACGGTCTGAAGGACCGTTTTCATCGGTCAAAACCGATCGTGTGTGGGCCCCATAGGATATTTAACCTTCGGTTAAAAAAAAAGACAACTTGCTTTAAAATTTAACTGATGGATTGGTAACCGATAGGTAAAAACCGATCGTTAGTACGCACAACCATCGGTTAAAAATCCACGCATGCTCAGAATCAAGTCGATGCATGCTTGGAAGCATTGAACTTCGTTTTTTTCAGCAAGTCGTTGTGTTTTACGTCACTGCGTTCTGACACGATCGTTTTTTTAACTGATGGTGTGTAGGCACGACGGACCATCAGTCAGCTTCATAGGTTAACCTATGACAACGATCCTTCAGACCGTTGTCCTCTGGTTAACCTATCGTGTGTACGAGGCCTAATAGCCACGGGACTCGCGCATGCACAGTAGGAAACGAGCAGTGAAGCCATAAGGCTTCACTGCCTGTTCCCTTTAGTGAGGATGGCAGCACCGGGACCAGCCACGATCGATGGATCGGCCTCGGGCGGCCAACATTGCGGGCAACCTGGACAGGTAAGTGTGCTTATTAAAAGTCAGCAGCTACAGTGTTTGTAGCTGCTAACTTTTACGTTTTTTTTTTTTAAAGCCGGTCCTCCACTTTAAGTACGTCCAATTGCAATACAAAAAAAATCTCCAATAGTCCAACCTAATCAATGGCAAAAACTATTCAACCACTGATGGGAATGGTACTTACCAAAATGAATGACTACACAATTAAGTGCAGCAGACTTGCATAGTTATGTGTTTTATACCAGTTTTTACTATATGTTCCCCCTTTTTAAATAAATACTACACCATGAGGCACTTTTTGTCTGATTGCCTTTTTGGGGACATATGGTTGGGGTTCTACCCTGCTGGTGTGGAGGCGAAAGCCTTCTGATGTGGACGGAGAATCATGCGGTCAAAGCTGAAGGGTCGGGTCCCTGGCCTTCTGGCCTAGATTTTGTGGTGCCTGCCTCAGACAGTTTTTTGGCCGGGGGAGCGGCTAGTATTTCCCGAATGTGATTAGGAGGGAGTGATGGGAGTAGTGGGAGTAGCCAGCCCCCAATCTCTCAGAGCTCCTACCTTCCTGACTGGGATGGGTGCTGCACGGTCTGGGCTGTTGGTCAGGGTTGAGAGAAAAGCCTGTGGTGATTGTGCTCCTGGAGTGGCAGTCCAGGGGTGCCGTACTTGCACAAGTGTTTGAGAGGGCACTTCGAGTGTGGCACCTTGGTCACGCCACCACACACACTTTTTTCACACCTGCCTCTAGGGCCGGGCCTTTTGGCTGGGACCAGAGGAATTTTTGATTCCTAGCCAGAGGGCCAGCCATCGTATTGCACGATGGTCATTTTTCACTCTCCCTCATCTTCCTTCTCCCCCACATTCTTTTTATTTATCCCTCGTTTGTCACTTTTTTGTATTTTTATGCTTGGTGTTCACGTTTTGTCACAGTGTGATTAGTAGGGTGTAGGTCCTCGGGCCTGCCCTGAACGTCTTGGGAGTGGGTGGACATGGCCTTCTGGCTTAGTTTGCCTGCTCTCATGGGGTCTCCCTTCGGGGGAGCCCCACCTAGTACTTTTCGGCAACAAAAGTCCGACCAACTCCCTTTGGACAAAAATCCACGGAAAAGTTTGTTTGAGGTCCGATCGTGTGTACGAGGCTTTACACTGTCCAATGTGACTCAGCACAAAATAGATAAGCTGATTGGCTAAGATATTAAGTAAGATACATCACTCACTAAATACACTGCCCAGTGCCCATTCAAAAGAACGATTTGAGTACACAAATTTATGAACAGACAAAGAAACGGATTTACAAAACACACAAATGAAAATACGAAACATACGAATGAAAATACAAATATACGAAATTACGAACAGACAAGGGATTTAAAATACGGAATGCAAATCGTTCGTTATAGATGTCATTTTCGTTCTTTTGCTGTTTCGGTGTTTCGTATTTTAGTACGTTTCTCCAATCGTACGTTCGTATTTTCGCTTGTTTGTTATTTTGCTTATTCGTAATTCCGTAATTTTCGTATTTTAGTACTTTCAGCTATTCAGATGTTCGAATTGATCCGAATGTACGAATACTAACAAATTCGTACGAAAATCCATTCATTACGAACCAAATCGCACATGTCTACAATTGAAGTCTCCTTCTACAATTGTAGGAGTCTTCCCAGGTAAGTATAGCTTCAGAGTGTTAAGAAGCTAATTTCTTTCACATCTATCAGCAGAAGCATAACAATTAAAAACTCTGAATCTGCACCCCACATATTCCAGCACAACCAACAACAGTCTTCCCGGCACAATCACCTCTTGCGATACCATTACCACCTGCGGGTTTTTAAGAAGTACACCCACACCTTCACACCTTGATTCACAAGCCAGGGGCCACGCACTCCCCCCATGCCTCCATTCTTGAGGCCCTGGAAACCTATCCACACTACATTCCTGTAGACACAAGGCATCCGCTCTACATTCTGATAAACTGTTAAAAACAGCAGAACGCCTCCAACCAGATCTCACACTCCTCGCATTTATGGAACTGATGGTTAAAGGGGTTGAAAATAAAAAACATTTTTTTGCTGAAATTACTGTTTACAGGGTTTAGAGACATAATAGTTAACTGATTCCTTTTAAAAATAGATACAAATCAATCATATAATGTACCTGTAGTTTCTAGTTTCGTTTTTGCATGTTGTTTCCTGCCTCTCTGCCTTACAGAGCCATAGAGCAGTGATGGTTTGGAAAACAAAACTAGAAACTAGACACACAGTAATCACACCTCCTTGAAGTTAGTGACCACAGAGAGAAAGCTCCCAGCACTGTGGTCATCAGGAAACAGACAACCAGGTAGTGTGGAGATCAGAGAAAAATTACAGCAACTTGAGAGCAAAAACGAACGAGGAGGACATGAAAACAGCACTGCATTAAGGTAAAGGAAGCTATTAAGATAAAAAAAAATCCTTTACAAACCCTTTAAGGCCATCAGAAGAAAAAGGAAAAATTTTACAGCCATCATGAGTCTTTAACCCCTTCATTACAGGGCTATTATACCCACCTCCATACCGGACCTATTCTGGCACTTCTCTTCTACATGTACAAATCATCATTATTTTGCTAGAAAATTACTCAGAACCCCCAAACATTATATATATATATTTTTTTCAAATATAGAATTTGTATTAATGCCCAACATGGGCAAAGACAAGGCATTACAAACAAATACAGGAGGACATTCAAAGAATGACAACAACAGATATTAGAAATAGGGGGGAAGGGGGGAACATCATCAAACTTAGCATCAGGAGGTAGAGGCAAGGCCGGGGTCCAACACGGCTGCCAAAACAACAAACATGTAGTATATCCGTCGGCTAGGACCCCTTAGGTATCATCGCAGGGCCATAGGCCCCCTCTAACAGTGAGGCCTCCATACAACCTCAATAAAGACCCCAAGGCCCCATTCATCCTTCGCCCCCCCCCCCCCCCCCACCCCAACAGGGCCCGCCTCCAAAGCGGAGAGGGCGGGCTAAAGGAGAGGGGGGCCCTAAGCAGAAGAGAGAGGGAAAGGAAGAGAGAAGAGAGAGAAAGGGAAGAGAAAAAAAAAGAGGGGGGAGGAAGGTCAGGGTGGGGCTGGGAGGGGAGGGGCGGGGCTGGGAGGGGAGGGGAGGGGCCAGATACAGGTAAGTTATCGGGGGCCAGATACAGGAAATTTTTTTGGGAAACCCTGGTTGAGTCAGGACGGCCCCCGGGCCGATCTGTATACGGGGTCTTGACTTCCTCAGGTAATCCTAAGGGCAATACCTTCTGATGAGAAGATAAAGTGGTTCCATAGCTCCCACGTATCTTAAAATTTTTCCTGTTGCTGTCTCGCAGTGAGCACCAAGTCTTCCATTGCCTTAATATCCTCCACCCGGCGGATCCAGCTAGCCACCGTAGGTGGTGCTGGACTTTTCCAGTGGAGTGGGATGCAGGCCTTTGCAGCAGTAAGTGGCATATGAGAGATTTTTTGTATCTCTCAGGCGATATAGTATTGATGTGTAAGAGAAAGAAAGCCGGGTCATCTGGTATATTGTATTCAGTAAATTTCTGAATTGTTAGCCTGACTGGTGACCAAAAATGGGACAGCTGTGGGCACGACCAGAATATATGTAACAGCGTACCCCTGTCTCCCTGGCATAATGCCGAGGAGTCCGGATAGTAGGTGTGTAGAGCGTGTGGGGTTGGGTACCACCTCGTCAGGAGCTTGTAATTAGTTTCCTGCACTCTCGTAAATATGGAAGATTTCAGGGCGAACATTACAAAACGCTGAGTCTGGGAGGGGGGGGGGGTGAATGTACAATTTAGATCCCTTACCCACTTAATTAGATAGGCCGGTCGTGCGGTTTCCACCGGGGAAATCAGAAGGGCATATATGGTGAACAGTGTCCTTGGGAGCGCACCCTCCTCCGAACAGAGGATCTCAAAGGGGGTGAGTGGCCTGGTGAACTCTTGTGGGCTAGGCAGTGACGCGAAGAAATGTCTCAGTTGGATCGCTGTCCAAAACTGCAGTTGAAAGGCGCCCCCGTCCTCTCTTAGCATGTCCAATGAGGGCCAACAGTCATTCACCAGAAAGTGTCTTGTTTGTGTGCAGTGTATAGTCTGAAAGACGTTCCTGGCCTGGGGGGCCAGCCCCGGCAGGAATTTTTGATTCCCTATGATAGGGTATAGGGGGGAGTTAGGCGGGGAAAAAGACTGGAAAGTGTCGTCCCTATAAGCGAGTGCCTTTTAATGTCCGCCGGGAGATTTTCATAGCACCAGACAGCTCCCTGCAATGGTACGTGCGTCTGAGACTATTCGAGATGTGTCCACAATTTCAGGTCGGAGTGGCGGCACCAGTCCACCATCCTACCTAGGTGTACAGCCTGCGAGTACTTCCTCACATCAGGAACCGCTAGACCTCCCTCTAGCTTTGGCAGGGATAGCAGGGCTCGGGGTAGTCTCGGTTTCTTATTTGCCCAGATAAATTTGGGAAACTGACTGTGTACTTGTTTAAAGAATGTCGCTGGGATAGGGATTGGAAGTGCTTGTAGTAAATAGAGGAATTTGGGCAGAATACACATCTTTATAAGGTGATCAATAATGGAGGAAAATTCAGGGTAAAGGTATATTTAAGGTCAGCTGGAACCCGGGTGCCCAGGTATTTCAGAGCAGCTTCCGTCCACTTGAAGTTAAAATTGGACCTTAATGTTTGTGTGGCAGTTTGGGACAGCCCCACCCCCATGGCTTCCGACTTACTGTAATTGATTTTAAGGTTGGATATGCTTCCATAAGTGTCAAATTCCCGGATGAGATTGGGGAGGGAGATTGACGGGTTAGTGAGGGAGAAAAGTAAGTCGTCCGCATAGGCCGAAACTTTGTACTAGGAAGTCCCCTACCTTAAGGCCTTGGATATCCGGGTTATTCCTAATTTTACACAAAAATGGCTCTAATGATAGGGCAAAGAGGAGGGGTGACAAAGGGCAGTGGGTCAGATAAGATTCCGTTCACTTTAACCTATGCTGAGAGGGTGGAGTAAATCTGAGCTATCCATCTAGTCATGGTATCCCCGAGTCCAATATGTCTAAGGACCGAGAACATGTAGTTCCAGTTGACACGATCAAAGGCCTTCTCAGCGTCTGTGTTTAGGAAGACCGAAGGCGTATGGGTCTTGTTGGCTACATGTAGGAGGTTTAGCACTTTAATTGTGCTATCCCTAGCTTCTCTAGTGGGGATAAAGCCTACTTGATCCCAATGGACTAGCGTTTGTAGATGCCTAGCTAATCGGGTCGCTAAAATCTTGGTAAATAGCTTGAGGTCCGTGTTTAAAAGGGAGATCGGCCTGTAGCTGCTGCAAACTAAGGGGTCTTTGTCCGCCGTATTTCCTAACTTATTGTAGAAGGACACCATATGGGGGCTCAGGGACGGGAGAAACGTTCTATAGTACTGTGAGGTAAGGCCATCCAGCCCTGGACCCTTACCCTGTTTAGTTGAGGCCAGAGTCACTTCTCTAGCTCTTCCGACACGATTCGGGCGTCTAATTCGGCTATAGCTGCCGGTGCCAGTGAGGGAATTTGGGCGGAGGCTAAATACGCATCCACCAGGGGTTGCGTTCTGGGGAGGGCCGGGATGCTATATACATTTGCATAGTACTCCTTAAAGGTGTTAGCTATTTGTTGTGGTAAGCTGAGTTTCACGTCAGCTGCCGTCTGTAGGGGACATAGGTTTGCATTTTCAGGTCTGCGACCGCCCTGGCCAGAATCCGCCCACACTTATTTCCTGACTCATAGGATACAAGACGACATTTCTGTAACGAGGCTTTGGCCCTGTAATTAAGGAGTTTGTTAATTTGGCAGCGGATGGAGGTCAGTTCCGCCTCCACCAGGGGGTCAGGGGGCGCTCTTATGTTGTGTATCAGCAGCGTGGAGGTCGGCCAGAAGTGTTTTCAGCTGTTCCCCCTTTTCTCTTTTATTGTGCGAGCCGTGTTTTATAAAGATGCCCCTGATGACCGCCTTATGCGCCTCCCATACTGCCCCAGGGGTACAGTCTTCTTCCGTGTTTGTTTGGAAATAGAATTCCAGTTCTCTGTTGACCTCCTCCAGAACTTCTGGGTTCTGTAAAAGGCTTTAATTTAACCGCCAGAAGCGATTTCTATGTAGGTGTTGGTCAGAGAGCTTGTAGGTCAGGGTAATAGGGGCATGTAGTTGCCCATGTGGTATGAGAAAGTAGTCTATCCTAGAGTATAGTTTGTGGGGGGGGGGGGAGAAGAACGTGTAATCCCGCTCTCCTGAATGCTGGAGACGCCACACGTTGATCAATTGTGCTTCGTGGAGGTCCCTGGCTATTTGTTTGCAGGATTTCGTCGATAGAGAGGATGTTCCCGAGTACGTGTCAACACTAGGGGATAACGGGACGTTAAAGTCCCCTCCCAGAATGAGTTGGCCCTCTCGAAAACGGGACAAAGTATAAAAGTGTCTTGGCCATCGTTCGGGGCGTATATAGTTGCAAACGTCAGTTGTGTGTCCCCAATTGAACCTTTGATGAATGTATAACGTTCCTTCCCGTCTATCAACGAGTCACGAAGGGACCATGGTATCCTACTGGACAGGAGAAAAGAAGTACTTCTGGACTTAGTGTTGTCGGTGGAGTGGTAGGCTGTAGGGAAGAATCTATATTTGAGAACCGGTAGTCGGTTATCTTTAAAGTGAGTTTCCTGGATGAAGGCTACATCTACCCGAGCTTTCCGTAAATCAGCCATCAGCACACGTCGCTTTTCCGGGGTGTTAAGGCCCCTTGCGTTAATGGAATACACTGTAAGGCCGTCCATCTTCAACCAGCGCAGGAAGTGGGGGGGGGGGGAGCGGACAAAGAAAGGGTGTTCCCCCGACGGGGTTATGTGGTCAGCTCCCCCTGAGAAGGAGCCCACCTTGTGACAAACTAGAGGTCTACGGGGGGAAAGGAGGTGAGGGGTGCGAGTGAAAACCAAAAGGGGGGGAAGGAAAGAAGCAAAGGAGAGAAATAGAACACAGAACTAAGGGGGGGGGGAACAGCTAATGGCAGACTTTCTGTGTGCCTTAGCACAGCTCAGCCAAAATGGCCAAGGGGTGTGCCTTCCTATGTGGGGGCGTAACTGGAACAGGCCATAGAGCGATGCCCCCGATCCATCCCATCCCCCGGAGGCCGGAAGAGCCATGTACAAGCATTCTAAAACGCCCGGACCCTCAAATCCCCCCCCGCACAAGGAGGGGGGAGACACCGGGGGCCCCGCATCCACAGACCGCCACCCTAGGTCGCCCCAGACAGGCGCCTCAACCGCCCCACACAAGGTCAGCCTTTGCAGCCCGCCCCCCCGGCACGCACCCACCCGGTATAAAATAACCACATAGATACAGTATTCACAAACAGACACCTGCATTTACCAGACTTCAAACACTGGAATACAACATAGGCTGGCATATTGAATCAGAGTACATTTTCCATAGCCTGCCTGTGGCATCTAAAGTAGGCAAAGAGGCCCCCAGTGTGCTTTCTGCCAGGGTGGCTGTCCATATCCACTTATCTTGGTCCGCTGCCTCCGCACGGTCGTCCGGGAGACCTCCAGACCATAGAGGGGGGGGGCCGAGAAGCGGTGGTACCTCGTGGCAGGGGGAATACGCCGCAGGGCAGCCGGCGGAGCCCGGGAGATGACCCAGTCCCAAAACCGAGCATCAACAGGACCCCCGCAGCAGCCCATCAAGGCTTTGCCGGGGCACATGGCGTAGTAGGATATGTAAAGCTGCGGTTCCCACCGACGGCAGGCCCCAAACAGCGGCCGGGATCTTCCTCTAGCGGGGCACATAGAGCAGGCCGGGCCCGGTGTGGAAAGATTCAAGGTGGGGGTGCCGGCTCCGGGGGGGGGGGGGGGGCAAATCTGTCAGGCAAAGGGTAAAACTTGGGGGTGAAAGTAACTAAAGGAGAAAGGGGGGGAGCAGGTTATGACTCACGTGACCCCTCCGGTGTAGGCGCCCTCGATCTCCGGCGCTGCCTCTGTGGCCCGGGCTGAAGGTGTCCCCTCATGGGTCACGGGCCGTAGTGGCCATCGGTCTGCGGTATGAAGATCAGCCAATTCAGAAGCCTGATGGGATTAGCAGCTATGAACTTAAACAGGCCCGGTAGATCCCGCGGAGAGTGAAGGTGCGCTGGTCCCTCTGGAACATCGCCGACAGCGGGTATCCCCAGCGATGCGTGGCACCTAGCTGGCGGGCTAGGTCTAATACCGGGCGGAGCATGGCCCTCCGTTGTAGCGTGGCGCGGGAGACATCTGGCAGGATCTTCACCACCGCTCCATCTAAGTCAATGTCCCCCGCCTCCCAGGCCCTGCGGATGATCGATTCCCCCAAAGGGAGACCCCATGAGAGCAGGCGAACTAAGCCAGAAGGCCATGTCCACCCACTACCAAGACGTTCAGGGCAGGCCCAAGGACCCACACCCTACTTATCACACTGTGACATAAGACGTGCAACAAACCAACAAAAAATTACAAAAAAGTGACAAACAATGGGGAAAATAAAAAGAAAGTGTGGGGGAGGGAAGATAAGGGAGAGTGAAAAGAGACCATCGTGCAATACGATGGCCGGCCGTCCGGCCAGGAATCAAAAATTCCTCTAGT
The DNA here is from genome assembly GCF_905171775.1 of Rana temporaria. NCBI lineage: Eukaryota > Metazoa > Chordata > Amphibia > Anura > Ranidae > Rana > Rana temporaria. The sequence goes on along the minus strand of NC_053489.1, from coordinate 207,484,244 downwards.
CCCAGCCAAAAGACTCTGCCCTAGGGGCAGGTGCTAAAAAAAAGTGTGATGGTGAAGTAACCATGGTGCCAAAACGCAAAAGTGTTGAGAGGAACACAAGTGCAATTATGGCACCCCTGAACTGCCACTCCAGGGGCACATTCACCATAGGCTTTTCAGTTCTTATCCAACCCCCTGACCAGGTCAGTGCGGCACTCCTCTCCTACCAGATCGAGAGCCTTTCTGGGTCCTCTCAAGAGAGCCACCGGACACTTCAGCAGCCTCTACCGGTACTAACCCTTCGAGGTCCTCTTCAATCCAGCGGATTTGCATGGCTCACCTAGCCCCCTCAAACCAGGCTCGGTGGCTCCTCCACCGGACGTTGATGGGAGTATCGCTAACACCAGCCGGAAGACCAGACAAACACCCAGCCCTCTGCCTCGACCCAATGGTTCTCCAACCTCATCAGAAGGCTTTCACCTCCACAGCAGCAGGTTTTGCATATGCCAACGCCAACCCTTTCCACCTCACCGTGTACTAGGGACAGTTAGTGCAGCGCCACCTCCTGGCGTTATTTACGTTTATTTTGCAAAGCAAATATACAAAAAAACAAATACTTTCAACAGGGTACATTCTGCTCTGTACTGCGACGCAGCGCATACATACACTACATAACAATACAGTTCCAAGCATACAAATAAATTACATTCATCCATCCTGCGGTTTGATGCCTGATGTGTTGCGCAGAGTTATGAAACCCCGAAACATCACATCATGCATGACGCCGCATTACCCTGAAAACAGTACTTCAAAAACGTGTCAAGAAATGCCAATGTCATATACTGTCAAAGTAGCATTCAACTGGGCGACGGGTGTGATGGGAGGGGGGGGCCAGGGGAGGAAAAAAAAGAGTTCATAGGCCCGAAGCTATATTAAACTGCCAGTGTAAACATACAGGTGGGGGAGGGGGAGGGGAAATCTTCAGACGTCCTCTTCCTCCTTAATGTCCATCAAGGTATAGTCTCTCAGCAGGCTGAAGATCAGTCTGTGACAGTCCTCGATGGACATCCTCTGCCGCTGGTGAATGAGGCGCTTTTTGGCATACCACAAAGCATCCTTAAAGCAACACAGCACCCGCCAGGCACTGTCAATGTCCTCCTGTGAATGGGTTCCACAGAAAAGAGCGTTTAACACACCAAAGTGTGTAATAGCAGTCTGTGGTACAAAGTCTTTAAGTTCAGGTTCCAAGGCCCTCAACAGGCCCTGTGCAAAGGGGCACTCCCAGAAAACATGGTAAGCAGTTTCCTCCTGGATGATACAAAAGGGGCAGTGCCTGTATCTGCACGGGTTTCTGGCATGCAAGAATGTCCTGAGCGGCACTCCCCCTTGGATTGCCATCCATGCCAGATCTTTGTGCCTGTTGGTGAGTCTCTTTGAAGAAACATTCCTCCAGACCACTTTGCAATTTTAAGGAAGCCCAGCATTAGCCAGGCATCAAAAAATTCACCGAAACTCATGGTTGTTCCTCTCCACGGAAATCTTTAGTAAAAGGCTCTATTGCAAAGCCTGTGGCGTGCATAACACAACCCAAAAACGTCACCCGGTGCAGTAATAAATGTGCACACACATAAAGAGTGAAACACAAAAAAACTGTGACGGGTGCATCGTCAAGTGGCCCTCCGAAAAGGGCCCAGCTCTGATCCCCCGGGGCGTTAGGCTCCTGGCAGGGAAAAGAGTAAACTGTGGTCCATGCAGCCAAAGCCACATGGACCCAACATCCTCAGAGGGACTGCCGAAACAGAACCCTCCTCGGTGGGGCTCGCCCCAAAGGGAGACCCCATGAGAGCAGGCGAATTAAGCCAGAAGGCCATGTCCGCCCACTCCCAAGACTTTCAGAGCAAGCCCGAGGACCAGCACCCTACTCGCCACACATAAAGTGCAGTGCACCAACAAAAAAAGACAAAAACGTGACAAACACGGGGGTAAAATAAAAAAGAAAGTGGGGGAAAAGGAAGGTGGGAGAGTGAGTGGAAAGTGGCCACCGTGCAAAGGCGATATTTAAGTTTATTTTGCAAAGCAAATATACAAAAAACAAATACTTTCAACAGGGTACATTCTGCTCTGTACTGCGACGCAGCGCATAAATACACTACATAACAATACAGTTCCAAGCATACAAATAAATTACATTCATCCATCCTGCGGTATGATGCCTGATGTGTTGCACAGAGTTATGAAACCCTGAAACATCACATCATGCATGACGCTGCATCACCCTGAAAACAGTACTTCAAAAACGTGTGGAGCGGGGTCATCCCGTCAGAACATTACGACAGGCCATCCCCGCTGGAACTTTATCCACGCCATTGTAAATATGCAAGTTACTTTTAAGGAATTGTGCATTGTGGGATTGCAAGTAGCAGGAGATATGGACTCCATTGACTCTAAGGAGAAACAGACCACATTTCCTACAATGCTCTGTGCTTTTTGAACACGGGACGCCTCCGCACAGACTTATGGGGGAGGTTACTTAAAGAAAGGTGCGGCTGATTTTGCTCTCTCTGGACCTGCACTTCTCTCCTCTGCGGAGCTGTTGACAGGACACAGTCGTGTTGTTAGGCCAGAAGCCTGGGCCTAAATTCAGCGAGAGACCTGCCGCCCGGAAGGAAGCAAGACTCCAGCATCCAGTCCACGTACCCGGAGATCGCAGAGGCAATCCAGCTGTCAGCTGAACCAGTGGAACACCCTCGCCCGGGATCTTTGAGCTGTGGAGCGGTGATTCACCAGCGCTCCTTCTGAGGAGAATTCAGGCGGATCGGCCTGTCGGGTGAGAGAGCACTTGCTCAACTTCTTACTCTCCGTTTACACAGAACACCTAGAGCCACCTCACAGGCCGGAGACATGTTCTCGGCCTCAACCCGAAACCCAGAGGCCCAGTTAATTGTTCGGGCGTTCATAGCAGTGACTGGCGCTGGCGAGTGCCAGCCCACCACCGTCTACTGTTCCAGACATTCTGTTTTAAAGTTCCATTACCGATTGCCACTTTGGATTACATTTTCTTATGTGCACCAACTGGCCACGACGTGCACATTAACCGTTCTGTAGGATCGCCCGCTAGAGGGCACTCGCGAGTATAGACTGTCCACCTTAGTTTAAATGAGTGGTACCATTCTTAGCTAGGTCCTTTTTACTGTCATTAATTGCTGATTCCTGCAAGGGCCCTAGCGAATCATAGTGAGTTAATGTTTATTAATTGTGCCTGTAATTATAATCTATGCTTGTTGCCTCAAGTGCTCACCAAGTAAACTTATTATTTTCCATTTAAACATGTCCACGGTGTAAAGTGTATTTTCTCGCCTGGAAGAACCACTGCTAGCAATTAATTTGGTTGCTGTTTGAATACTGCTATTGTGACCCCGGTTCAACAGAGGTCACAATATCTCAACCACCAGGTTTCTGATGTGTCAAGGGAGGGTTCGAGCTAATTAATAGGGGTGAGCTGAGCCAAAAGAGAGTAGATCCCAAATCAACCAGTGGCTCCTTCAGGGGTAGCGCTACAGGTGGGGGCTCGTCTGGGATTCTACTCTCAACCCATCAAAATTCTCCCTCTATTGAACCTCGCCCCTACCAAGACCAGCCATGGACGCAGCTGCCGCATCCAAGTGGTGCAAAGATGAGAATGTTCCTGTAAAAAAAGGCTTAGTAGGAAAAAGTGAGGGGAGAAGCATGGAATGAAAAAGAAGCATGCTCAGTCTTGAGAACTTTATCCCAAGGAAGTTTTGGGTGATGCGACTGGAGGTTGACAAGACTAACTTACACACTTATGTCCTGAGTGAGTGGAAAGATGAGGTCCCACAATTCCTGAGAGTACATAACATAAAGACCGCCGATGGTAAAGAATTTTTCCTGATACAGCCTGAATCAGAATCGGCTGGCCCCTCCTCCTCTACTGCAGCCTCCTCCACCTCTCCAAGCGGCCTGGTCCCCAGTGGAGCCCCAGGAAAACCTGCAAAGGGACCCGTCAAAACACCACTTAACCTCTTGACCACCGCCCCATGTCCAAAAGACGTCCTGTTTTTAAAGATGGATATCTTGGTAACGGCAGCAGCTGCTGCCACAACCGAGGTATCCATCTTTTCAGTGGGCGGTGGTGTATACGATAACGGTGGTCTCCGCTGCAGATTCACCGCGAGATCGCCGTTATTGGTGGCGGGAGAGGGCCCTCCCGCCGCTCTCCCGCGCCCTCCGCCGCTTACCGGAGCCGTCGGTAGCGGCGGAGGCGATCGGGACTGTTTGGCAGCTGTGTGGGGTTTGCGAGTAAAGGAAAAATTTCCTTCACCCGTCCCCATAGCTCTGCTGAGCGGAAGTGATGTCAAAACGTCAGTCCCGCCCAGCGTCTTAAAGCAACATTTTTTTTTTGTCATTTGAAAAAATGACAGTTTCAATTTTTTTTTTTGCATTTTATTCTAAATATGAGATCTGAGGTCTTTTTGACCCCATATCTTATATTTAAGAGGACCTGTCATGCTTTTTTATATTACAAGGGATGTTTACATTCCTTGTAATAGGAATAAAAGTGATCATTTTTTTTTTTATTTCAGTGTAAAAAATTATTAACTAAATAAAAATAAATAAGAAAACAAAAATTTTTTTTTTTAAAGCGCCCCGTCCCGACGAGCTCGTGCACAGAAGAGAACGCATACGCGAGTAGTGCCCGCATATGAAAACGGTGTTCAAACCACACAAGTGAGGTATCGCCGTGATCGTTAGAGCGAGAGCAATAATTCTAGCCCTAGACCTACTCTGTAACTCAAAAAATGCAACCTGTAAAAAATTTTAAACGTCGCCTATCGAGATTTTTAAGGGTAAAAGTTTGACTTCATGCCACGAGCGGGCGCAATTTTTAAGCGTGACATGTTGGGTATCATTTTACTCGGCGTAACATTATCTTGCACAATATTAAAAAAAATTGGGCCAAATTTATTGTTGTCTTATTTTTTAATTCAAAAAAGTGATTTTTTTCCAAAAAAAGTGCGCTTGTAAGACCGCTGCGCAAATACGGTGTGACAAAAAGTATTGCAATGACTGCCATTTTTGGATCCGCTGGTCTGTACAGACTCACCGAATCCATCCGTCCGAAGGGATCCCCCGCATGCGTCGCAATGATTCAACGCATGCGTGGAATTCCTTATATGACAGCGTCGCGCACGTCGCCGCGTCATAATCGCGGCGACGGCGCGACACATCATCGCCAGAGGATTTCGGCGCGGATTTCAATGCGATGGTGAGTACACTCCATCGCATTAAAATCTGCTGAAATCCTCGAGAGGATTTATCCGCGGAAACGGTCCGCTGGACCGTATCCGCGGATAAATACTCCCGTGTGTATGGGGCCTATGTCTCGTAAACACCGAATCTGAAAAACAAGCCCGGTGGTAAAGAGGTTAAATATCTCAACCCGGAACTATGTGCTGTTCTGGAAGAAATCATAGCCCAGTGTAAAAAGGATTCTACAGACTGCTTGATTACAGGTTGCAGGAAGCTTAGAGCCTTCTCAGGAAGACACCCTTTGCCATCCTCAGAAGATGGTTTCGAGGAATGGATGGACCAGGCCATCCAGGCCCTGGAAGAGTGGGGAATCCCAGATAAGAATAAGAAGCAGAGGATCATGGAAAGCCTCAGGGGACCAGCGTTAGAAGCTATACGCAACATCAAACTTAGTAAGAGTAATTGCACTGCCCAAGATTATTTGGACGTCCTACAGAATGTATGAGCTCCGTTGCCAACTGGAACACTGCTTTCAAAAGAAGGGGGAAAAACTCTCTGAGTTTGTCAGTCGCCTAGACAAGATCCTGCACCGGATGCTGTTAAAGAAAGGGTTAGAGACAAAGGATGTGGACAAGACACGCTTCCAACAGGTGGTGAGAGGAGCCCAACCCATGGATCCTATTGTCTTCCAGTTGCGTGCTCAGAAAGACAGCGGATTGTTGAGATATCCTGACCTGATCAGAATTATTCGACAAGAAGAGGACCTCTTGGATCAGAAGAGCAAATACCAAGTCACAGAAACTCCTGCGCGAGTGCGCGTTGTGGCCACTGAGGACAACAACCCCCAGGTCGAACTTTTAAAGACCCAAGTGTCTCAGTTGATGGAGATAATAGCTGTCTTATCTGGTCAAGCAGGGTTCTTCCCATACCAACCTAGGAGAGAAAAGATTGAGGGGCCTACCCATGGACCCTACAACCCGCAGAACAAACCAAAAAGGTCTAATGCCTGCTTCAACTGCGGAGGGATAGGTCAAGTTAAAGAAGTTTGCCTCAGCCCGGTTAATGCTCACCAATTAGCTTTCCAGCCGGTGGAAAACTTCAGAGGGCCCCGGTGAAGGAGTCGACCGGGGGCCCACCCACTACAGCTGGCTCCAATGTAAAAAAGGAAGCGGAAAGACCAAAGGAGAGGGACCCTCCTAGGGCACCCCCTCATTCCCAATCACGTGATTGGGTAAGAACCGAGAGAAGCACTCACAAGAGGAGAGTGAGGGTTCGAGTTAAAAGGGAAAAAGAGAAAGCTATGCTTCAAAAGTTCCCTGTGGATTTAGTGGGGCCTTCTCCACTAGTGCCCATTCAAATAGAAGAAATCTATACTAGGGCCCTTCTGGATACCGGAGCACAAGTAACCCTCCTATATAGGGATTTTTACGACAAGTATCACCTGCCTTTGCAAAAGTTAGAGGAGCTGGAGATATGGGGAATCGGAACTCAGAGTTTCCCTTATGATGGTTATCTATCAATTCGCCTGACTTTTGACCCCTCAACTGCCGGAGTCGCGGAGACTTTCGATACCCTGGCCATAGTCTGCCCTCGGCCTCCAGGGGCCAATAAGAGTTCCCTCATCATAGGGACGAACACGGCTTTAGTTCGAAGACTCCTGACCCCTTTAACCGGATCTGCGGAGCCTCAATTCAAAGGGTCCATCCAATGCTAAGGAGAGTGTTACACCAGCTGGTGATGGAGAGAAATGCCCCTGAAGAGGGAGTGGGAAGAATCTGGCGGTTAGGGAAGTCCATGAGAACCCTACAGCCTGGAGAAGTGACCTGCCTCAGGGCTTCAGTGAAACTTACCTGGTTTCAGCCAGGCCCGTTTCTTGTCCTTGAACCCAACCCGGCCGGGACTTCAGAGAGATTAGAAGTGATCCCATTGAAGGTACTGGAGAAAAATCGTGGATGGGTATCTGTCAACATTCGGAACCCCACCAACAACCCTGTGAAAATGCCAGCCAGAGTACTACTGGGCCAGGTCCATCAAGCCACCCCCGTCAGCCCTTCCGATCTGGCGAATGAAAGGAAGACAGAAGACCCAAAAAAAGAGTCACCAGCCTGATGGCATTGAACTTCCACCAGAGTGGAAGGAAAGAATGGAAGCTCAACTTGGTAGATGGCAGAAGATTTTCTCTAATGCCGCGTACACACGGTCCTTTTTTGTGATGAAAAAACACGAAATTTTTAAAAACGTCATTTAAAATGACCGTGTGTGGGGAAAACGTTGTTTTATGTCTTCTGAAAAACGCCAAAAAAAAAAATTCGAACATGCTTCAATTTTTTATGTCGCTTTTCGTTTTTTGTGTCATTTAAAATGATAGTGTGTGGGTAAAACGATGTTTAAAACAACGTTTTTAAACCCCCGCATGCTCAGAAGCAAGTTATGACGCAAGCTTGAATGGAACAGAGTGCCTTCGTACGTGCTGAACGTAACCGCGCTTTGCTAGAGCATTTTGAAAAAACGATGGTGTGTAGGCAACGTCGGTTTTTAGAATGAAGTTTGAAAAACGTTGTTTTGTTTCATGGTATAAAACGTCGTTTTATTTCATCACAAAAAACGACCGTCTGTACGCGGCATAAGACTGAGTTTGACGTTGGATGTGCCAAGAGCGCCACCCACTGTATTCGGCTAAAAAAAGACAAGCCTTTCAGGAAGCGGGTCAGACGGGTCCCCTTGACGGACTTGGAAGACCTCAGAGAGCAGCTTGCAGAGTTAAAAAGGGCTGGAACCATCCGAGAATCCAGGAGTCCTTATGCCTCCCCCACAGTGGTGGTAAGGAAGAAGAATGGCTCCCTGAGATTGTGCATCAATTACAGGACCCTCAACAAGCGGACCATTCCTGACCAGTACACCACCCCTCGGATTGAGGATGCATTGCAGAGCCTGTCAGGAGCTAAGTGGTTCAGTGTAATGGACCTGAAGAGTGGTTATGGCCTTCTCAAGAATCAGAACCCAGTGCTTCGTTCCTGCCCTCATCTGAAGCGACCAGAATGTGCTTGATGAAGAACTTGAAGATGAGGTTGATTTGTACACAGCAGAAGATCTCATGGAGGCCTCAAGCTTACCAAATGAAGATATGAATGAATCTGGAGACGAGGAATCTACTGTGCCAGATAACGAAGATAATGTTGCCCCTCAGAACATTGAAATAGACCCGATTCTCCCTAACCCCTTTGTGCCAGAAGGACCAAAAGAAAGAGAGTGACTTATAGTCAATTGGTAGAGTGTTCTGAAGAAGCCATCCTCACCTCAAAAAGATCCAATGTTTTGAGTGATCCTCCAACTGCCACTTTAGTGGAGATCAACCCCTGCTCACCCCCTGACACATCTGAATCTAGCACCTTAGTGTTAGGAAACCATGGACAGGACAGCCTGCCCACCCCAAATGATTGGTGGGAGGTTCCCCTGTCCGATTTATGCCAGTCAATGAGTTGTTTAGCTTTAAACAAAATACGAAGTGATGCCCTGAGTTTGTTGCCTTGCATGTCCTAACAACCCTTTTTCTCCACTTGTATTGAGAAAGCATGTATCAGGATCCATACTTTTGTCCTCTTTGGGGACCAAAGATTTCAGGTGGGGGGAGTATGTAGCGGGGTCATCCTGTCAGAACATTACGACAGGCCATCCCCGCTGGAACTTTATCCACGCCATTGTAAATATGCAAGTTACCTTTAAGGAATTGTGCATTGTGGGATTGCAAGTAGCAGGAGATATGGACTCCATTGACTCTAAGGAGAAACAGACTACATTTCCCACAATGCTCTGTGCTTTTTGAACACGGGACACCTCCCCACAGACTTATGGGGGAGGTTACTTAAAGAAAGGGTGCGGCTGATTTCGCTCTCTCGGGACTTGCACTTCTCTCCTCTGCGGAGCTGTTGACAGGACACAGCCGTGTTGTTAGGCCAGAAGCCTGGGCCTCAATTCAGCGAGAGACCTGCTGCCCGGAAGGAAGCAAGACTCCAGCATCCAGTCCACGTACCCGGAGATCGCAGAGGCAATCCAGCTGTCAGCTGAACCAGTGGAACACCCTCGCCCGGGATCTTTGAGCTGTGGAGCGGTGATTCGCCAGCGCTCCTTCTAAAGGAGAATTTAGGCGGATCGGCCTGTCGGGTGAGAGAGCACTTGCTCAACTTCTGACTCTCCGTTTACACAGAACACCTAGAGCCACCTCACAGGACGGAGACACGTTCTCGGCCTCAACCCAAAACCCAGAGGCCCAGTTAATTGTTCGGGCGTTCATAGCAGTGACTAGCGCTGGCGAGTGCCAGCCCACCACCGTCTACTGTTCCAGACATTCTGTTTTAAAGTTCCATTACCGATTGCCACTTTGGATTACAATTTCTTATGTGCACCAACTGGCCACGACGTGAAGCATTAACCGTTCTGTAGGATCGCCCGCTAGAGGGCACTCGCGAGTATAGACTGTCCACCTTAGTTTAAATGAGTGGTACCATTCTTAGCTAGGTCCTTCTTACTGTCATTAATTGCTGATTCCTGCAAGGGCCCTTGCGAATCATAGTGAGTTATTGTTTATTAATTGTGCCTGTAATTATAACCTATGCTTGTTGCCTCAAGTGCTCACCAAGTAAACATAGGCCCAGATTCTCAAAGAAGTTACGCCGGGGGCTGAGACTTCCGTTTCCGGGGGAGGAGTCGGAGGCATGGCGGGCTAGCGTCTGTGCTAGGAGAGTCTAGCGGTTCCCCGTGCACCTAAGGACAGGAGAGCGGCTACAGCGGTCTATGCGGCTACCCCCACCACCTCCTGCCTGCGCTATAGAGGAGAAGATAAACCCTGCATACCCCATTGCTGATGTCGTGGCGTGGTCGAAGCGGAGGGAAGTGCAGCCGGGGACCCCCTGCTCAGCCAGGACACTCGTACATCACGCGGTACATGACGGTGAGGGGAGATTCCCAGACGGCGCGTGAGGATCACGGGGTAAGCAGAAGGAGTTCACTGACAGAGAGCTTTGCATCTGCAGCAGTAGCCGTTCCGTCATTATCAGCTGCTGCTTCTTTGGAAATCCCCGCCACAATAGAGGCTCTACAACGTGCAGCATTTAAGGAGAGAACGGAGGGGGGAGCGCTGGTGTCAGAGTTTACAGGAAGACAGGTGAGAGACATTGCAGACTCTGAAGGCTTGGCATTGCAGGCAGACAATCAGTCACACTCTCCCCTACTAGAACTGCTTCAAAAAGACACAAAAGCGCAGTCACCCCTGCTCTCATCAACAGTACTACCCCAGCAGTCAAAGAGAGCATTAGACTCAATAACGAGGACACTATCGTATAATATGGAGCAGGGACTTAATGATCTAGCTCATGGGAATTTAAGTTCGGATGGCGGGGGAATCAGAGGCTCCGTACCTTTACCTATTGATGCGTTAGCACAATCTTGCCAACATACAGGGAAGGAGGAGATGGACCCCCCCCCAGATAACAGGCAAATTAGTAGGCTTATCCAGGCACTCCCTACTAAGGAGGATATCCAACAAATAGTAGCCAATTTAACTGCTGCAATGATGGGGGAGATTGAAAAAGTGCGCATAAGCGTAGTGGAGATGGAGCAAAAGGTCGAGAGATGTGGGGAGCAGCAAGACTCTATGGAGGTTAGGTTGTGTAATTTGGAGGAGAGAGTGCAGTCCCAACATCACCAACTAACCAGGCTACAGTTACAAGCAGAGGAAACGGACAATAGGAGCAGGAGGAATAATTTGCGCATAAAGGGAATACCAGACAAATTGGAAGGGCTGGAGCTGAGAGAAGTGGTAACCTCCATTTTGAACAAAATCCTGAAGAAACCCCCAGAAACATTACTGGAACTAGATCGTGTCCACAGAGTCCCTATAGGGAGGTACCAAGACCAGGCGGCGCCCCGAGATGTGCTTTGTAGGGTCCATTTCTACAGGACAAAAGAGGAAATTCTCAGGGTAGCCTGGAAGGAGGGAACTGGCGGGGTATTTGAAGGAGGGGAGATCCACATATTCTCGGACCTTTGTCCCCAAACCAAGAGTAGAAGAAGACTACTAAAGCCTCTATTAGAATATATACGGTCCAACGGCGCTACCTATCGGTGGGGCTTTCCCTTAGCTCTAATAATTAAGAAAGAGTCAACAAGTTATTACTTGAATGAACCATCTCAGCTCCCTAAACTTTTTCAATTTTTGGGGGTGGGTCCAATAGAAGTGCCCAATTGGCTGGTACTGCCCAGAGATTTTGGAAGAATGTGAACTTGTTGGCACCAGGGGCTTCTAACGCACATGGGCATTAGGGGCTGGCAAGCAGCAGTTATGAAGATCTCACAGAGGAAAAGACACACCTAGAAATTTTTTTTTTTTTTTCTTCTTTCTTCTTTGTTTTTTCTATTTTTTTTTCCCTCAGATTGGTATTTTTTTTTTTTTTTTTAAGGGGGCAATTCCTCTTCTTATGTCAGAAGGAGGAAATTATTAAGGAGAACGCTACCGGAATGTACCCGTATGGACTTTTTTTTTTTTTTTTTTTTGGGAGCTGTATGTTTTGTCTTTCGTTCGGTACAGGGACTTACGAGCGGGCCAATGACTGATTAGATCTTAGCAACAAGAGTAACAGAGTGGCGAACTAAATACGGACCATGCATTATATATATATGCGGCCTAGGGCAGTGGGGGGTTCTCACACACTAGATGCTTGTAGCCTGTCTTATTATGGCTGTTTTTTTTTTTTTTTTATCTCCCTTTGCTGGTGTAGTATTTTTTTTTATTTTTTTATTTTTATTTTTTTTATTCTCCTTTTTTTTTGTATTATGGTACCATGGTCTATCCCCTTTGACGGTGACCGGATTGGCCCAACTGTTTCCAGGGGTATTACTTGACAAGGTTGATGTGCTCCGGAGTGGTGTAGGGGGGTAGAAAGCTGGAACTATAGAACGGCTACATGGTGGACAGGGGTATAGTAAGCATTGAATGGTTTTATTTTGTGGAAGGCGTGGTCTCTTCTGTTATTTTTCCCACCCGAGGGAGTCACATCACCTTTAGTTCTTTCTTTTTTTTTTATTGACCTTTATACCCGGCCATTAGGAACAACAGAACCCCCATCTATAAGAGGAATTCACGGTGGGGAGTGCACAATTAGTACTGGCCCTGTCTCTTTATCTCTTTGGGGATGTCCCCAAATCCAAGGGGTAGGGGTTGGGTGGGGGGGGGGAGGTTTGATCACAGGATACTGACACAATTTGGAGGATCACGTAGGAACTATCACTTAGGGAAGGGGCTCTTGCTTTTTTTTTTTTTTTCTGGATGGGGGGGGGGGGGAGGCGGAAGGGGGGATTGGGAGCCACTAACACAAATAGAAACACAAGAAGATAGCACGTAGGGTTTTGTGTTTTTTTTTTTTTTTGGGGGGGGGGGATCCTAGAGGTTACATTGTAGATGTGGTTAAATAGTTTTGTTGTGTTGTTTATAAAATATATATTTTTTTTTTGGGGTCTAAGAAGGGGATAAAGGGAGGGGCTTTATGGTCTTAGAGCCAGGGTGGGGGGGGTGGGAAGTAGGTAAGGGATCGGGGGGAGGGCGGTGAGAAGTAAGGGGTGCTGGAGGGGATTTGGGGGCTACCACCAACTGGAATGGGACTCAAGGGAAGTAGATAAGGGGTGAGAGGGGGTGAGTGAAGAAGGAGGGATGAAAGGGAGGAGTGACTAAAGAAATTAGGGGGAAGTGAGGTACCATACCTATGAGTTAATTGTATAACAGATAATGATCTAGCAAGGGTTAATAGGTTAAAGATTAACACAGCTGACCCCATAGATGTGAACTTAGGAATTCTAATCTTTCTCGTTTTATTTCCTTTTTTTTTTTTTTTTTTTTTAATCTCAATGCTTGTGGTTATTTCTGGTGAGCATATATGTATATAATATTTAAAAAAAAAAAAGGTTAAAGTAGGAATAAGAGATTACTCAGGGGAAAGGTCCAACATAAGGGGTGTAAACTGCGTATAATGAGATTCATTGGCCGGGTGCCCCGAGGCCTATGAGTGAGAGGAAACAAGGGCAGAGGGGGGGGGGGGTTAACGGACCTGTAAAATAAAGAAGAGGGGCACGGGGTATGAGAACTGCGGGAGACTCTCCGCTGTGCTTTCACACTTTCCCCAAAGCGTCTCTCCTCCTTATAGGAGGGAAGTCGGAGACGCATTGGGCGGGGGGGGTCGGTTTGATCACCCCCGTTTTTTTTTTTTTTGGCACCTGGACAGCTGGACGGAGGTCTTGAGTTCGAGCCATAAGGGGGGGGGGGAGTAAGAATTTTTTTTTCCTCTTTTTTTTTTTTTTTTCCTGTTGGACACTGTCCCTGGGTTACTCCTGCGGGTCGCCTCCCTTGTCCAGTATACATCACTATTTCGGGAGTGAAGATCAGTGGGTCCCAGAGAAGGGGATAACGTAGTATATAAAGGAGAATGAGAGGGACTTCGGAAATGCATAGACTAAACATAACATCATATAACGTGAAAGGCCTAAATATCCCTGAGAAAAGAACTAAAGTGATGATAGAATTAGGGAGATTAAAAACTCAAATCGTGTTTTTACAGGAAACCCATTTCAGACAGGATAAGATTCCAAAATGGAAAAATCAGAAATTCCCAGTGGTGTATATGGGGGCATCCCAATCCTCAAAAGCAAATGGGGTAGCTATTCTTTTAGCAAAAAATTTAATCTGGAAAGAATCGACAGTGGTCACGGACGAGGAGGGCAGGTTCATATTGATAAAAGGGACAATAAATGATCAGAAGGTTACACTAGTAAACATTTATCTCCCCAATGAAGACCCTGTGGCTGCCCTGAGTAAATTTGCAGAAATAATAAATGAAAACAAAGAGGGGGTTCTAATCCTAGGAGGAGATATGAATATGCTACTAGATCCAAGTATAGACTCCTCCAAGGGATCATATGGCATATCCAATTCTAAACTGAGACAAGCAAGAAATATATTGTACAATATGCAACTAGTAGATAGTTGGAGGTCTCAACACCCCCAGGATAGAGATTATAGCTTATATTCCAACAAACACAAAACTTACACACGAATTGATTATATTTTCCTAGACCGAGCTGTACTGATGAACTTAAGGGATACCTCAATCGGATCTATCACAATTTCGGACCATGCCCCAGTTAACTGTACTATTGACTGGGGAGTATCAGGATTTAGGGAATGGAATTGGAGGGTTAATGAAACCTTAATTAAAGACCCAGAATATGAGGAGTTGATAGGGCAGGAAATAGACACATTTTTTGAAAGGAATGGTGTGGATGAGACATCCCCACTCTGCAGGTGGGAAGCGCACAAGTGCTATTTGAGGGGAATGTTAATATCTATGGGGGCCCACAGGAAGAGAAAATTAGGGGCTAAGGTGGACACTCTATTGAGAGAGATTAAAATAACAGAAAATGAACATAAGAGAGTGCAGAACTCAAGCAATGAGGAGAAATTGGTATCGTTGCGAGAAAAACTAAATTTATTATTGATGGATAAGGCCAAAGCGCAGTTGAACAGATGCAGAAGAACTTACTACGAATTCGGCAACAAACCCAGCAAGATGCTTGCGAATGCACTTAGGGAATCGAGATCTAGGAAACACATAGAGAAAATAAAAATACAGGGAGATAAGTTAGTAAGCCCCTCACACTTAATAGCAAAAGCTTTCAAAGAATATTACAATGGTCTATACCAAATAGATAATCAGCCCGATGTAGAGAAAATACAGAATAGAGAAGAGAGAATAAAAGAATATCTAATGAAGTCAGAAATGCCTAAAATACCAAAGGAAATAATAGAGAGCATGGAGTGTCCGATCACAGTGAAGGAATGTCAAGAGGTAATAAGGGAGATGAAACCAGGCAAATCACCAGGGCCAGACGGCTATACGCTAGCATATTATAAAACTTTCCAAGACAAATTAATACCAAAATTCCTAGAGGCCTTTAACTCACTGAAAGAAGGACATCAGATGAGAAGAGAAACATTAGGAGCTCATATTGCCGTCATCCCCAAGGAAGGGAAAGACCCTACAGTCTGTGCGAGTTATCGACCGATATCGTTGCTAAATATAGACTTAAAAATATTTTCAAAGATAATTGCAAATAAACTGGTAACTAATATCCCATCACTCATACACCCAGACCAAGTAGGTTTTGTACCGGGAAGAGAAGGTAGGGAAAACACACAAAGGGTGTTAAACACCATTTACTTGGCCCAAGTCCACCATAAACCACTAGCACTTATTTCGACTGACGCGGAAAAAGCCTTCGATAGGGTGGACTGGGGTTTTTTGAAGGCTACATTAGAACATATAGGACTAGGAGTGGGCATGCAGAAGTGGATTGCTAGCCTTTACTCATGTCCGTCGGCAAGGGTGAAGGTGAATGAGGTATTATCGGACCCATTCCCAATTGGGAATGGGACAAGGCAAGGATGCCCACTCTCCCCGATTATTTTTATCTTAACACTGGAGCCGCTATTGAGGACAATTAGATTAAATGCAGATATAAGAGGATTTCAGATTAAAGGAACGGAACATAAAGTAGCTGCTTTTGCGGATGATCTGTTGTTCTCAATAGCGGCTCCCGAACTATCACTTCCTCCCTTGATGAGAGAGATAAGGGCATATGGTGACCTCTCTAACTTTAAGGTAAATTATAACAAGTCAGAGGCGATGGGGCTAGAAATAAACAAACAAATAAAGGATCTCTTGACAGTAAAATTTTCCTTTAAATGGTCGGACTCTCACATACTCTATTTAGGGACAAAAATCCCCAAAAATTTAAATAGAATTCTCGAATTGAACTTTATTCCGTTGATAAGGCAAATGAAATCTGACTTCATTAGATGGGAAAAAGAGACGTACTCATGGTTTGGGAGAATTAGCATCTTAAAAATGAACGTGTTACCAAGATTGCTCTACTTATTTCAAACCCTACCGGTAAAGATCCCGTTGAGTTATTTAAGGGATATAAGATCCAAGTTTGCGAAGTTTATCTGGTCGGGGAAAGCGTCGAGAACTCGGAGGGAAATATTAACTTTACCCAAGGAGAAAGGGGGAGTGGGGTTCCCAGACCCAGTAGGTTACTATGAAGCAACACATATGTCAAGAGTGGTTGAATGGTGCATGCAGGAGAAGCATAAACCTTGGTTACTTATAGAGCAGAAAATTACGAATATCCCTTTGGGGGGATTGGTATGGATACAAGAAGTTGATATACCAGGGGTAGTTAAGAAACACCCAACCATAGGGGCAACCCTGAGCGTCGTGAAAAAATTATTCAGGAAAACAAAACTTTCGATCTCTCCAAGTCCACTCACTCCGGTCATAGGTAACCCGAAATTTCAAATAGGGATATCAGATCCACATTTTAAGACGGTAAAAAGAGCAGGCTGGAGCAGAGTAATACATTTTGAGGGAGAAAATCCAAGGATCAGAAGCGAGGAAAGAGACGAGGTAATAAGAGAGGAACTTGACCCAATGAGACAAAACCAATTAAAAACGGCCACTAGAGCTCTGAACCCAAAAGGGAGACCACTTAGAGACCTCTCAGGCTATGAGGAACTGTGCCTTAAGGGAGAGGAGCTGAGACACGGTCTCTCGCTGATGTATAGTCTCTGGGTGGAGGAAACAACACCGCGTGAGCTGCCGTTTATACGAGCATGGGAAAAGGAGTTAGAGGTGGTTTTCTCGGAAAATCAGATAACAAAAATATTTAATTTTACACATAAAGCTTCCCTGGCTACCAGATACCAGGAAGGGGGCTACAACATTTTAACCAGGTGGTATAAAACTCCTGCAGTACTAAACCGGATATTTCCGGAAGTTTCAGACAGCTGTTGGCGTTGCGGCAAGGAAAAGGGTACCATGTTACATCTTTTTTGGTCCTGTGAGAAGATAGTGGACTTTTGGAAAATGGTCATGGACACTGTGAAAGATATTGTGGAGGTGGATCTGGGAAGGAACCCGGCCACTTATTTATTGTTAGACATACCAGTCTCCATGGCCAGGTTCAAAAGCTCCCTGATAAGACATCTATTGGTTGCAGCAAGGGCCTGTATTCCAATCTTGTGGAAAAGTACAAACAGCAATGGTTAAATAGAATCTCGGAAATCCAACAAATGGAAAAGCTTACCATGGGCATTAGAGAACAAGAGGAAAAATACAGACTGATATGGATTCCATATGTAAGATACAGAGAAGGAGAGCTATGAGAAATGTGGGGGGGGGGACGGGACGTGAACACAGGAGTGACCCAGGGAGGGGGTTTTCCCCTTTTTTTTTTTTTTGAGGGGGGGAAGGGAGGGGGGAAGGGGGGGATTATTTTTTGAACAGGAAATGGTTAAGTGTACAGTAAAATATAGAAATTCCGAGGCAGCGAAGAGGATGGTAATATTATTTGTACCAATGTATGGAACTTAGAAATGTTTATCTGTTTATTTGTTTGGAAATGTAACATTATAGTATTTACCATTTAATGTGGAAAAAAAAGGAAAACAGAGATAAAATAAAGAATAAAAAAAAAAAAAGAAGTTACGCCGGCGTATCTCGAGATGCGCAGCGTAAGTGTATATATATGCCGGCGTATCTATGCCCTGTACCCACAGAACTAGATACGCCTGAAAATAGGCTTCTTCCAACCGACGTAACTTTTCTACGCGTAGCGTGGGCGCATATTTACGCTGGGCGCATCTTGCGCTCCCATTGATTTCCTATTCAAATATGCAAATGAGGGAGATACGCCGATTCCCGAACATACGTCCGCCCGACACAGGCTACGCGCGGTGCGCGTAAGCTGTACGTCCGGCCTAAACTTACCCCTCATAAAGCAGGGGTAACTTTGCACCAGACGTGTGCAGGTCAGCTGGAGAGCAGCTTCAGCAGCACCGCTACGGACGAGCTGAGCAACCACACTTGCAGGACAACACATCTGTATGCCAACATGCCAGGGGCAGGCATGGTCATAGCACTACTAGTGTGTGCCCAGGCGCGTAGAAGGAGGAGGGCACGGGAGAGGATATACCAAATTCGCATGAACGTCTTTGGCATGGGAGATTCGGAGGTGTATCGCATCTTCAGATTCAACACTGCTGCCATCCTGGAACCAGCCACAACCCTGCAGGATGACATCACCAGCCAGACACATCGCTCACATGCACTGCAGCCACTGGTCAAGGTACTGGCAACACTGCATTTCCTCGCCAGTGGATCTTTTCAGCGTACAAGTGGAGTTGTGGCTGGGATGTCACAAACCAGCATGAGCAGAAGTGTGCACCAGGTTGTCCCCGCAATCCTCAGACGCATGTCCCACCACATCATCAGACCCACCCAGGAGCACCTGCGGAATAAGGCAATGGCGGATTTTGTCAGAATTGCAGGATTCCCACGCACCGTGGGGGCCATTGATTGCACACATGTGGCACTACGGCCCCCCCGTGCCACAGAGCACATATACCGCCCAAGGCCTCACATGGCACGTCCGTGCCAAACATCCAGGGTCCAGCCACGACAGCTACATATACCGTCAAAGCACCATCCCAACGGAATTCGAACAGAACGTGTATGGGGACAGCTGGCTGGTTGGTGAGTGACATGGGAGTCAGGCATGACTGTCCGACCCCATGATGCAGACATCACGAGGGGCACATGCATGACTAACATCCTCCTGTCTTTTCCCTTCTAGGTGACTCTGCATATGCACTTGGGCCCCATCTCATGACTCCATTTCGGAATCCCCAAACCACAGGAGAGCAAAACTACAATGCTGCACACATACGTACCCGTGCAGTGGTGGAGCGCACATTTGGCATCCTGAAGTCCCGTTTCCGATGCCTGGATAAGTCTGGGGGGACCCTGTTGTATTCCCCAAACTTGGTGTGCCAGATCATCGGTGCATGTTGCATTCTGCACAACTTTGCTGAGAGAAAGGGCCTGGAGATTGACATACGTGATGACCTGACCCCCGAACCAGACATTCCCCCCCTGCCCGAGGCTACCCCGTCTGTTGAGGGAAAAGCAGTCAAGAGTTGTCTCGTGGAATGTATCTTTGCACGTTAAACACACACATTTATCATGACACAAGGAGCATGCATGCATGCACACCACTGTGGTCCCTAGCACACACAAACCACATCCACATCACATTGGATTAGCCCAAGTCCAACATGCAGGACTTGGGAGCAGCAACGCCACGCCAAGGCTCTAATTATGTTGCTGACCATTCATACCACATTCACACGGGTCGTGGGGATAACTTCTCCCCAACGACCGAGGGTGACACCCCTGTGCTGGCAGGGGTGTCACCCCCCCCCATTCACACTATAATCTGCACGCCTCACCGTGTGCAGTAATTGAAACAAAACAAAAACGCTCTTCACCAGAGCAGAAAATAAACAAAAACGCTCTTCACCAGAACAGAAAATAAATAAAAACGCTCTTCACCAGAGCAGAAAATAAAGGCAAACCCAAGCCTGCTGCCACGGCCATGGCTCCTTAACTGCCTGGTAGAAGGCTCAGGGGGGGGGGCATCAGGTGGAGGAGCATCCACCGGGCTCTCCCTGGCTGGAGGCCTGCCCTCTAAAGCCACGGCAATGCGGGTGAGGATGGTGTTAGTCTCTGACTGCACCTGCCGCGACTCTTCTCCGCCTCAATGGCAGCTGTGTTGCCCTGGACAGCCTCAGTCAGGGACCTCACCTCTGCCACGAGGGTAGCCGTTGTGGCCTGCAGCTCCCCCAGGCAGGTGATCACAGCTGCAGTGTTACCAGACACATCTTGCAGGGCGTCATTGATGTGTCCCGTGGAGGCCAGGCTGTCTGCCACTCGCCTCATCTCCACAGCCATCTCACCCATATGGCGGGTCTGAGAGTCCTGGGCCCTGGTAAGATTCTCAGGCAGGAAGTCAGGAACCCCCCTGGTCTTCCTGGTTGCCTTCCTGGGGCCAGGAGAGGCTCGAGGCCTGGCATAGGGGGAGGGACTTGAGGGAGTGGGTGGGTTGGGGATGGATCCTGAGGGGCTGGATGATATGAGGCTTGACGTCTGGGACGGACCAGCCGAGAGGGAGGACTCTTCAAGATACAGGGACACTTCCTCACCCAGATGTATCGCATCCTCCTCAATTACCTCTTCAGTGGAGGTCTGGGCACCACTCCCCTCCACCAATGCCTCTTGGCTTCCCAGGGGGTCAGGGGAATGATGATCAGGGGATGAAGGTGTGGGACGGGCAGAGGCACCAGATGGCCCAGCTCCCTCCTGGACATCTGCGGATGACACAAAACATTCACATGTTGGTGGACCCACACTCCGTTTAACACACCAAAGTGTGTAATAGCAGTCTGTGGTACTATGGGCCAGATTCACAGAAAAAGTACGCCGGAGTATCTGCTGATACTCCGGCGTACTTTCAAATTTGCCGCGTCGTATCTTTATTTGTAATTCACAAACAATGATACGACGGCTTTTGGCTAAGATCCGACAGGCGTACGGCTTCGTACGCCTTCGGATCTTAGGATGCAATACTTCGGCGACCGCTGGGTGGAGTTTGCGTAGTTTTCCACGTCGGGTATGCAAATTAGCTGATTACGGCGATCCACGAAGTTACGCGTGTTCGTTGCATTCTCTTACGTCGTCGCTAGTCGGTTTTTCCCCTCGCAAACATAAGCCTGCTTTTTCATGGCTTACATTTAGAACAACCATGTTAAAGTATGGCCGTCGTTCCCGCGTCGAATTTCAATTTTTTTTCCCCCGTAAGACGTCTTAGAATACGAAAGTACGTTACGCACGTCGCCATTCAAAAAACACGTTGGGGCGCCGTAATTTCGCGCAAAGCACGGCAGAAAATTTCCTAACGGAGCATGCGCAGAACGTTCGGCGCGGGAACGCGCCTAATTTAAATGGTACACGCCCCATTTGAATTAGGCGGGCTTGCGCCGGACGGCTTTACGCTACGCCGGCGCAAGTTTACAGGCAAGTGCTTTGTGAATCAAGCACTTACGCCGAAAACTTGCGGCGGTGTAACGTAAACGGGATACGTTACGCCGCCGCATTTGTACCTGAATCTGGCCCAAAGTCTTTAAGTTCAGGTTCTAAGGCCCTCAACAGGCCCTGTGCAAAGGGGAACTCCCAGAAAACATGAAAAGCAGCTTCCTCCTGGATGATACAAAAGGGGCAGTGCCTGTATCTGCACAGGTTTCTGGCATGCAAGAATGTCCTGAGCGGCAATCCACCTTGGATTGCCATCCATGCCTGATCTTTGTGCCTGTTGGTGAGTCTCTTTGAAGAAACATTTCTCCAGACCACTTTGCAAGTGGCTGAAGGGAGGCCTGGAATAGTCTCAAAGATGTTCGATGCTCTAATCAACTTGTAGATAGTTTTTGGCTTCCACAAGTTGGGCTTAACTCCATGCAGCCCCAGCTCCTTGATGAACTTGAAAGTATCTGGAACGAGACCCTTGCTCGCTCGCTTCCGCTCTCCCGACACTCCTCTGCTACTACTGAGTCAGCTTGCAGATCGCGACGTCTGATGGTTCGGTCATCCAAGTCTCTGGGATCCGAACTACAGCTATGTGCCGTTCGGAATCCATTAGAACAAACACCAGGCAGGCTGTATGTAAGTTCAAACAGGAAGACTTTTATTGGAAGCACACAACACACTTTTATACAGAATTTGGAACATCCCGCCCCCAACAACCGCTTTCCTATTGGTCAATTGTAAAGTACATGTAAGTATGACTAAGCATTAGTTGTTAATGCGAAACGCGTCAGCTGTCTATCCCACTGTATGCTGTTGTGTGCTGTGCATTTTTTCCTTTTTACAATAAAGAGCACGTCTTTTTTCAACAAGACTTTTTGGAGTGCGGCTGTCCATCCATTCTCCCACCTGCTTAATTCTATGCATTGCCAGCACCCGTGTGATTCCTGAGTGGACATTGATTACCTGCCTGTGCTCACCTGGAGCGGCGGTCTCCCTACCTATGTAAAGTACATATAGTTCTCCTTCAGGTCCTCTTAGGCATGCAAATGAGGACTTGAAAATTAGTCAGCAGGGATTGGTCCGATAGCTTGAATTATGTCTGCTATGTGTAATGAGACAGAAGCCCCAGGGGGCAATCAATGTACACAATAGCCAGACACAGAACAATGGAGCCGTCTAGAGCAGGGGTCCTCAAACTACGGCCCGCGGGCCACATGCGGCCCGCGGGGGACTTTAAACCGGCCCGCCCGTCCCTGACAGGCAATGCCGGCCGGTTACACAGCAATCCCGCTGTGTCACGGAGATCTCCGTGAAACACAGCGTTAACAGTTCCGGCGCGCTGTGTTAAATGTCCCGCCCTCCTCCTCCTAGAAGACTAGCTCGTGTGATAGAGCCAGCGTGCTGTCTGTCACACAAGCTAGTCTAGGAGGAGGAGGAGGAGGGCGGGACATGTATCAGCGCGCCGGAACAGTGGGGGAGCATCGTGACAGCCAGACTGACAAAGCACAAAACAGTAAGGAGGCTGTGAGGTGCTTACAATGGGGGGGGGGGGGGCTGGCTTATTTTTAATGATAATGATGATGATGATGGGGGGGGGGGAGGTGACTTGCGATTGTGAGGGGAGCTAAAGTTTATTTTTTAATGAGGATGATGATGATTGGGGGGGAGGGGGGGTGACTTGCGATTGTGAGGGGAGCTAAAGTTTATTTTTAATGGATGATGATGGGGGGGGGGAGTGACTTGCGATTGTTAGGGGAGCTAAAGTTTATTTTTAATGATGATGATGATGATGGGGGGGGGGGGGTGACTTGCGATTGTGAGGGGAGCTAAAGTTTATTTTTTAATGAGGATGATGATGATTGGGGGGGAGGTGACTTGCGATTGTTAGGGGAGCTAAAGTTTATTTTTAATGATGATGATGATGATGGGGGGGGAGGGGGGGTGACTTGCGATTGTGAGGGGAGCTAAAGTTTATTTTTAATGATGATGATGATGATGGGGGGGGGGGGGGGGGGTGACTTGCGATTGTGAGGGGAGCTAAAGTTTATTTTTAATGATGATGATGGGGGGAGGGGGGGTGACTTGCGATTGTGAGGGGAGCTAAAGTTTATTTTTAATGATGATGGGGGGGGGTGGCTATATTGTGAGGGGAGCTAAAGATTATTTTAATAATGATGATGGGGGTGGGGGGGCTGGCTTGCGATGGTGAGGGGAGCTAAAGATTTTTTAATGATGATGGTGGGGGCTGGCTTGCGATGGTGAGGGGAGCTGATGGGTTTTTAATGATGATGATGATGATGATGGTGGGGGCCTGGCTTACGATGGTGAGGGGAGCGGATGATTTTTTTAATGATGATGAAGGGGGGGGGGCCTGGCTTACGATAATGATGGTGGGGGGGGTTTAAACCAGGGGTCCTCAAACTACGGCCCGCGTGATTTTTTAATGATGATGATGATGGTGGAGCTGATGATTTTGTAATGATGATGATGGCGGAGCTGATGATTTTGTAATGATGATGATGGCGGAGCTGATGATTTTGTAATGATGATGATGATGGAGCTGATGATTTTGTAATGGTGATGGCGGAGCTGATGATTTTGTAATGATGATGATGGCGGAGCTGATGATTTTGTAATGATGATGGCGGAGCTGATGATTTTGTAATGATGATGATGGTGGAGCTGATGATTTTGTAATGATGATGATGGCGGAGCTGATGATTTTGTAATGATGATGATGGTGGAGCTAATGATTTTGTAATGATGATGATAGTGGAGCTGATGATTTTGTAATGATGATGATGGAGCTGATGATTTTGTAATGATGATGATGATGGAGCTGATGATTTTGTAATGATGATGATGATGATGGTGGAGCTGATGATTTTGTAATGATGATGATGATGGAGCTGATGATTTTGTAATGGTGATGGCGGAGCTGATGATTTTGTAATGATGATGATGGCGGAGCTGATGATTTTGTAATGATGATGGCGGAGCTGATGATTTTGTAATGATGATGATGGTGGAGCTGATGATTTTGTAATGATGATGATGGCAGAGCTGATGATTTTGTAATGATGATGATGGTGGAGCTGATGATTTTGTAATGATGATGATGATGATGGAGCTGATGATTTTGTAATGATGATGATGATGGTGGAGCTGATGATTTTGTAATGATGATGATGATGGTGGAGCTGATGATTTTGTAATGATGATGATGATGGTGGAGCTGATGATTTTGTAATGATGATGATGATGGAGCTGATGATTTTGTAATGATGATGATGATGGTGGAACTGATTATTTTGTAATGATGATGATTTTTTAATGATGATGATGTAATGATGATTGGGGGGCTTGCATTGTTCTTGATCGGCTTGCAATTAATGATTGTGGGGGGGTTGCAATGAGGGGCTTACAATGATGATGGCGAAGGGGGGCTTGCAATGAAGGGATGATGATGGGGAGGTGGGGGGGCTTGCAATGATCATGATCGGTTTGCAATTAATGATTGTGAGGGGGGGCTTATAATGATGAAGGGGGAGGGTTGCAATGATCATGAGTGGCTTGTAATGGTGAGGGGGGAGGGCATGAAATGATGGCTTGAAATGACGGTGGGGGGGGAGCTTTCAATGATGGTGAGGCGGGCACTGATTGGGCTGCGCTAGCGAGCATTGATGGTCAAAGAAAGTTAGTGCTGGTATATTTGTTTTGTAGCGGTGCGTGTGTGATTATATATATATATATATATATATATATATATATATATATATATATATAGGTATTTTACTAATAGCAATTTGGAATCCCTAGGAAAGAATGATGTCGAGAAAAAGAAAAATTGACTCGGAGTGTAGGATATTCAAAGAACAGTGGACTTCTGATTACTTTTTCATGCAGTACAAGGAAAGAGCTGTGTGTCTGATATGCCAGAATGCAGTGTCTGTGTTCAAAGAATACAATTTGCGTCGACACTATCAAACTCAACATAAAGATAAATATGATTGTTTGGTCGGAGACGTGAGAAAAGATAAAATATTAAAACTGAAAAATACATTGACAACTCAGCAAAATACTTTTGTGAAGCAGAAGCAGCTAAATATTTCATCCATGCGAGCAAGTTTTCAAGTTGCCAAGCTAATAGCGTGCACTGGCAGACCATTCGTGGAGGGAGAATTTGTTAAAGAATGCCTTATTTCTGTTGCCAAAGAGATGTGTCCAGAGAAGGCCGATTTATTTAGTACAGTGAGTCTTTCAGGACCTACAATTACACGAAGGATTGAAGAAATGGGAGACAATTTGCATCTGCATTTGCAAAACTCTGCAAAAAATCTTTCCTATTTTTCATTGGCACTCGACGAAAGCAATGATGTTCGTGATTCTGCACAACTTCTAATTTTTATTCGTGGGACAAATGACTATTTTGAAGTCACAGAAGAGCTTGCTGCACTGCAAAGCATCAAAGGAACAACTACAGGAGAGGATATCTTTGAAAAGGTTTACCAAACTGTGAATGGTTTGGAGCTGGACTGGGCTAAACTAGCCAGTGTGACAACTGATGGTGCTCCTAGCATGGTGGGGTCTAAGAAAGGAGTAATTGCTCGCATTAATCAAGAGATGGACAAACGCAACCATTCTCATCCAATAGCCATACACTGCCTCATCCACCAACAAGCGCTGTGTAGTAAATCACTGAAGTGGGACTCTGTTATGAAAATTGTGGTATCTTGTGTTAACTTCATTAGAGCTCATGCACTAAACCACAGACAATTTCAGGAATTTCTGTCTGAGCTAAATGTTGCCTATGGAGATGTTCTGTACCACACAGAAGTCCGTTGGCTGAGTCGAGGGAGAGTTTTGAAACGTTTCTATGACTTACTTCCACAGATTACAGCTTTTCTGCTTTCAAAAAACAAAGAAGTACCAGAGCTCAATGATGCAGAATGGAAATGGCACCTTGCCTTTCTGACAGATGTAACGGAGCTACTCAACAGTTTCAATGTGCAACTTCAAGGAAAGGGGAAGCTCATATGTGATATGCAATCACATGTGAAAGCATTTGAAGTTAAATTAGGCCTCCTCATCAAACAAGTGAAGGAGGAAAACTTCTGCCATCTCCCCACAACTCAAAACCTGTTAGCGGAAAAACCAATGGTTGCATTCCCAAACAAAACATGTGTGGATTCACTGGAAAAGTTGCAAAAGGAGTTCCAATGTAGATTTAAAGATCTTCATCTCCATGAACAGAACATACAGCTTTTCCGTAACCCATTTTCTATTGACATTGAAAATGTGGCTACAATTTACCAAATGGAATTGGCTGAACTGCAGACTTGTGACTCTCTGAAAGACGCATTCAAGTCAAGCAGCCTTCCTAATTTCTATGCATCTCTCCCCTCTGAGACATATCCTAATCTCAGGAACCATGCACTTAAAATGGCAACTATCTTTGGCAGCACTTATGTCTGTGAACAGACTTTTTCCAGAATGAAACATTTGAAATCTCCAACCAGATCTAGACTAACTGACGCACACTTGCATCACTTGTTACGACTAGCAGTGACAAATATGGAACCGGACATTGACCATCTCATTAGCCAAAAGCAGGCCCATAGTTCCCATTGAAATACTGTTAAGTTTGTTGGTTTAACTTTACTTGTTATTCATTTTAAATATTGTATTTGTTCCCATTTAGTTTTTTTCACATTATATAACATATGTGCAGTGTGCATAGGAAATTGTTCATAGTTTTTTTATAGTCCGGCCCTCTAACGGTCTGAGGGACAGTGAACCGGCCCCCTGTTTAAAAAGTTTGAGGACCCCTGGTCTAGAGCCTTAAGACAGAGCAGAAGACCCCCCCCCCCTGTGTAACAGATTTCAAGGAGGAACACTTCCACATTCCAAGGTCCATGACAAATGTCCAAGTAATACCATGGAGTGTCCCAGTTATAGGGGACGGAACTGTCCCATTTGTCCCATCCAAAAGACTTCCAAAGAGGCAGTCGGAAAAAAACGGGACATGGAGTTACCGCCAGAGTCCACAGTTCTGTCAACCAAAGTCCTGCGGATGCAGTTACAAGCAAAGAACACCCTCAGTAATGTGGCGATGTCGGGCACGCCCTTACCGCCCTTGAGAGGTTCCTTGAACATAACAGTCCGCTTCACTCTGTCCATTTTGGAGCTCCAGATGAAGTGAAACACCGCCCAGGTGATGGCCTTGCAGGTGTCGAACAGGGGGGGGCAGGCCTGGGCCTGGGCGAGGTACTGCAACACAGGGAGAATCTCGCTGCGGAGTACCAGTGTTTTCCCTTCAATGGTAAGTTCTCTGTTGCTCCAAAGTCCAAACTT
Source organism: Rana temporaria (assembly GCF_905171775.1). Classification (NCBI taxonomy): domain Eukaryota; kingdom Metazoa; phylum Chordata; class Amphibia; order Anura; family Ranidae; genus Rana; species Rana temporaria. The sequence goes on along the minus strand of NC_053489.1, from coordinate 207,456,621 downwards.
CTGTCTCATCTTAGCCAGTCTTTCCTCCCAGGACTTCAGGGCTGTGCCCTCCGCTCCAAACCAGACTCCAAGAATTTTGATGAAGTCCGCTTTGAGGCTGAGGGGTATGGGTGCAGAAGAAGGCAGGAACCACTTTCCGAAGAGCATGACTTTCGACTTCCCGCACTTGACCTTTGCCCCTGAAGCTTGGCCGAAGTCCTCGCATGTCTGGACGAGTGTGTCGATGGAGCGCCGGTCGGCACAGAACACCGTCACGTCATCCATGTAGAGCGAGCACTTGACCTCCAGTCTTTCCGGTCCTGGTGCTGTAATCCCTCTGATCTCTGGGTTCCGTCTGATGCTTTGGGCGAATAGCTCTATACAGCAAACAAAAAGCAGAGGTGAGAGAGGGCAGCCTTGTCTGACCCCCGAGAGAACCTCGAAGGGGTCAGTTTTCCAGCCATTTACCAACACCAAACTACAAATGTCCTTATACATTACATTCACATACGAACAAAACAGTTCCCCAAGACCAAGCCTGCGCAGGGTTCTGCACATGAACTCATGGGAGACACGGTCAAAAGCCTTCTCCTGGTCAAGACTGACCAGGGCCGCGTGCACACAGCGGTCCTGAATGTACTGGACCGTGTCCCGGACAAGCGCGAGGCTGTCTGCAATCCTTCTGCCAGGAATGCCACAAGTTTGATCTGGGTGGATGATCTGTCCGATGACAGATTTCAGCCTGTTGGCCAAAACCTTGGCGAGGATTTTGTAGTCCACGTTCAAAAGAGAGATCGGACGCCAATGTTTCAGGTCCGATCTCTCCCCTTTGCGCTTATACAAAATCGTGATCATCCCCTCTCTCAGTGAAAGAGGCATTCTACCCTCCACCACCATCTCCTCGTACAGCTCGAGCAGGTCCGGGCCCACGAGGTCCCACAGGGCTACATAGAGCTCAACTGGGAGACCATCGCAACCCGGGGTCCTGCCCTGCCTAAAGGATCCAGCGGCAGAGTGCAGCTCCTCCAACACCAGGGGGGCGTTGACGGCCGATGAACCTGCAGGATCAATTTTGTTAGTGATACCTGACAGGAACCTTCGGCTGCCTCCGTGTCCATTTCTTTCGGGGAGTAGAGTTTGGTGTAGTAGTCTTCAACTACTTGCATTACAGCCTCCTTCCCCTTTTGGAGCGTTCTGGTCTCGTCACACAGTTCTGACAAGGGAGTGTGTCCTGAATGGAGTTTCCTGAAAAAGAAAGCGTTACACTTCTCACCTTTCTCAAGATTCTCCACCTTGGCACAGAAGACAATGTGCCTGGATTCTTCCTCGAAGTACCCTTTCAGGCTCTTCTTGGTGTCCTCCAGGTCCTGCCTAACGTCCCAGCCGCAGTGGTAAAGGTCCTGCAGGGACTGCAACTGACGTTGCAGTCTCCTGAGTTCCTTCTGAGTTCCTTCTTCCTTGCGCCCATCCTCCTCTATCGGACAGTTAAAATCACCGCCGATCACTACTGCTCTGGTGGTGACAAGTTGCATCTGCAGGATCTGGAAAAGTTCCAGGCGCGCATTCGTATCTGGGGAGGCGTACAGGTTGATGAGCCTAATTGGCTCTCCCGCCCATGAGCCATCTATGACCAAAAGACGGCCACAGACTAGCTCATGGATGGAGTCAACCGTGAAGCGTCCACCCCTGACAAGAATGGCTACCCCTGCAGATTTGCAATTGCCCCCCCGGACCAGTAGGAGGGACCGAGGGTCCACTGAGAGGTCAGGTGGGTGTACCTTCTCAAAGGAGGAAGAGCGCACTCCTGAAGCATGTAGACATCACTCTGATGAGTCGAAAGGAAAGTCAGCACCGCTTGCCTTCAAGAGATACTCCTCACATTAATGGAAAAGATTGAGATCTCTGCCATAATGAAAAAGGGTATGAGGTCTAGTCAGCAAGGGGCCAAACTTACCTCCCCGCAGGGGGGGTGACTCCTCCATTTCCTCAGCTGCCTGTTCTGGGTTCTGGGTTAGTCCCAGTTCCTCCAGGACATCATCAATCATCTTGTTGAAGGTGTTGACGGTGGAGTTAGGCACAGTGTCGGCCATAATCTCCTCGTCTTCCTCTCCTGCAGACTCCAGGTCATCCACTACTTGCCCTGGTCCAGTGCTTTCGTGCTGGATCCCGTTGGGCCATTTGGTGGAGGTGACGGGTTCCTCTGCCGGTGGGCTCACAGGCTTCCGTTTACGGCTTCCTGTTTGGCCATTGGCAGGGGTGGAAGGGGGAGGGCAGGTCCGGGATGGGTGGTGGGGCAGGAAGGGTCTCCTCTGGCACAGAGGGGGTGGGTGGGGGTGTGCCAGAGGGGGGACAGGGGCAGGGACAGAGGCAGGGGCGGGGGCCGACTTACCTGTAGCCTTTAGGGGCTCACTCGGCTTCTTCACTGGTGGCTTCCTCCCGGAGCTAGGGGCTGGCTTACCCTGGATCAGGGCTCCAGCGTAGGTCCGGGTCCTCTGGGGGCATTGCATGAAGACATGCTCTGCCAAACCGCAGAGGTTGCAGGTTTTGGACCTCGGACAATCCTTCGTCTCATGGCCTGAGACCCTACAGAACCTGCAAGAAAGCTCTCTGCAATCCTTACCTAGGTGCCCAGGATGGCCACATCTGTTACAGTTGTTGGGCATCCCGGGGTAAAAAAATGAGCCTGCGGAATATCCCAGGGAGAAGCACGGCTGCAGGTGCTGCATTTCCCCCGACGGGTCTTTCCTCAGCTTGCAAAGGACGGACCACTTACCTATCCAGAAGCCGTTGGCATCGAGGATTTGGACTGGGTCTTTCACCACGGTGCAGAACCTCTGGAGGTATGTGGCTATGTCCTTGCCTTGGGTATGGGGGTTCCTCCTGGCCACCTTCACCCACTTTTCGTCCCGTGTAATGGGGCAGTTCGCGCTGAACTTTCGAAAAGTTCTTCAACATGTCCCAGTATCTTCTGCTCGTTTGGAACGACACAAAGGTGATGAAAAAAGTCCCTCTTGCGAAGGACTGTACTGAAAGCGTTTCCGCTTTGCTGAAACCCTGCTCCAGGATCATCCTCTTTCCGAAGATCTCCGGGGTCATGTCAGGGACTCTTCCGTCCACCTCCTTCAGTTGCAGCACGACCGTCTGCTTCATCCAGGGCTCCAAGGTTGGCAGCCCGTCTGCAGGAGGGTTCGGCTTCACTGGTCTCGGTTGGCTGGCACCGGCCGGGGTAGGAGTGAAGGTTGAGGCAGTGACATTCTTGGGGACTTCGGAGGAAGTGGCTGGTGCAGGGTTCTTCTTCATCGTTTTCTCTGTCTTCTTCTTCTGATCGGTTTTCTTCTCGTTCTTCCCCATCGTCGAGGATTTAGGATGTCGCTTCAGGTGTTCTTAGGCGGCTTCCTTCTGGTTCCTTGACGTCTTGACTCTTATCGTAGCCTTTACAAAGGCTCTTGCATCTACTGCCCGAAGGTAGTAATGCGGAGTGGGGGGGAGAAGGGTAGATCGCAAACTCGTTCCAAGTGGGGGCTAAGCCTCTGCCCAATAGCAGCAAGTAGGTGAAGCTGAACTTAATCAACGATCCTACAAGGCCGAGCAGAGGGTACCCCACAAGGACCAATTGGCTTGGATAGATACAAGTGGTTCTCAACGTCCTAGCTGTGAAGCAGAGACACCCCTAAAGGCTATGTGGAAGAAAAATATATTTTAAATATATTTAAAAAAACATTCTTAATATATTTTTCTCAAATATATTGCCATATATTTGAAATGCTACAATTTTGGCCAGATTCAATATATTCCAAAAATATATTGCAATATATTTGTGAATATATGTTGGAATGCATTGTGAAATATGTTGCATATATATTCATAAATATATGTTAAATGTACTTCTGAATGCATTTAGCAATATATTTATGCAACCATAAATATATTGCAATGTGCATTTTGGAATGCATTGTGAATATATTCAGAAATATATTGCTAAATGCATTCAGAAGTACATTGTACATATATTTCGGAATACATTGACAATGCATTCCAAAATGAAATATATTGAATATGGCCAAAATTGTAGCATTTCAAATATATGGCAATATATTTGGGAAAAATATATTAAGAATGTTTTTTTAAAATATATTTTAAATATAAATGTAAATGTACTTCTATAAGTAAATGTATAATGCAAAATTTAAAAAAATACATTCCTATTACATTTTGAAATGCTGTGTATTTAAATATTGTATTTTATATATTGTAGGCCTATAAAACTAGCAAACATTTGGAAAAAAAACAATAACACAGTACAATACACACAACTTTATTATGTAAATATACAAAAACTACAACACAGGGAATAGGAAGTGGTTTTAACTGTGGTAAATGACATTAATGACATAGAAGTTTGTGGTATTCTGCTGAGGTTCCTGATGTTTCCATTCAGGTGATATTTCAACGCCGCAATTTTTCTCGTAACAGCGTCACTGATCACACCTTATGAAGTCCCAGGAAACTTTGCCAAAGTAGCAGCTTTAAAAAGTAAATGGAAAATATTAGACTTATTCGATTTTCCCTGTGAATCAAAAGCCATATAAGACCCTTTTCACACTGCAGCGCTGCTAAAGCTCCGGCGGTTTTGCAGTGTTTTGTAGCACTTTTTAGGCGTTTTTTTTTAAAAAGGGAAAAAGTCCAGTTTTTAATGTGCTTTGGAAGCGCTGCCCATTAATTTCAATAGGCAGGTGCGTTTTAGGAGCGCTATTTATAGCGCTCCCAACCCGCCCCAGATGCTGCTTGCAGGACTTTTTCTAATGTTATGCAAGCGCACCGCCCCAGTGTGAAATTACTCATTGCACTGAAAGGGATGCAGTTTTATGAGCTTTATAGAGGCTATTTCTAGCGCTAAAACGCCTGAAAACTGCCTCAGTGTGAAAGGGGTCTAACAGATGCAGCTGAGTAAATAAAACTAACAATATTAACCACTTCCATACAGGGCACTTACGTACCTTCCCGCCCAAGCCAATTTTCAGCTTTCAGGACTGTCGCACTTTGAATGGCAATTGCGCGGTCATACTACATTGTACCCAAACAAAATTGGCGTCCTTTTTTACCCACAAATAGAGCTTTCTTTTGGTGGTATTTGATCACCTCTGCGATTTTTTTTTTTGCGCAACAACTAAAAAAAGACCGACAATTTGGAAAAAAATCAAGTTTTTATTTTTTTCTGTAATTTTTTTGTAAATAAGTAAGTTTTCTCTTTCAATTACGGGCACTGATATGGTGGCACTGATGGGCACAGATGAGATGGCACTGATGGACATCGACGAGGTAGTACTGACGGGCACAGATGAGGTGGCACTGATTGGCGGCGCTGGTATGCGGCACTGATGGGCACACATAGGCGGCACTCATGGGCACACATAGGCGGCACTGATGGGCACTCATGGGCGGCACTGATGGGCACTCATGGGCGGCACTGATGGGCGCTCATGGGCGGCACTGGGCACTCATAGGCGGCACAGATGGGCACTCATGGGCGGCACAGATGGGCACTGTGGGGTGGCACAGGTGGGTACTGTGGGGTGGCACTGATGGGCACTGTGGGGTGGCACTGATGGACACTGTGGGGTGGCACTGATGGACACTGTGGGGCAGCACTGATTTACTTGTTGCCAGTCAGTGCCCATTTGTGGGCACTGATTGGCATCTTTTTTTTTGCATCCTTTTTTTTTCCCCAGACTTTTTTTTTTTATTGACTTTTTTTCTCATTTTTTTTGTTTTGCCCTTCCCTGGTGGGCATCCCTGGTGGTCCATGTGGCGATCCGAGGGGGGGCTGCGCTGATAAACAATCAGCGCGAACCCCCCCTGTCAGGAGAGCCGCCGATCGGCTCTCCTCTACTCGCGTCTGTCAGACGCGAGTGAGGAAGAGCCATCGACGGCTCTTCCTGTTTACATCGTGATCAGCCGTGGTTGGACACGGCTGATCACGTGGTAAAGAGTCTCCGTGAGACTGACACCCCGCAACAACGATCGCCGCGATGCGCGCGCCGGGGGCGCGCAGCGGCTAAGAATCCTGAGGACGTCATATGACGTCCAGTCAGGATTCTACAACCACTTTGCCGACGTCAATCTGTCATTGGCGGGCGGCAAGTGGTTAAGCATGTATAAAAACATCAAAATATTGTAGACTTTTCAAAAATCAGCAACTTGCCTTATTAGTTCAGACTACTACTACCAGACTGAACAAGATATCTCATTTTGACACAACAGCATAGCCTTTGGCATTAGGGTGTGCAACCTAAGAGATTGTGCCCCTGGAGTGGCAGTCCAGGGGTGCCATATATTGCACGAGTGTTTGAGGGGCACTCATCGTGTGGCACCTTCAGGTCACTGATCTCCACAACACACTTTTCACACCTGCCTCTAGGGCCGGGCCTTTTGGCTAGGACCAGAGGAATTTTTGTTTCCTGGCCGGAGGGCCGGCCAATGTATTGCACATTGGTCACTTTACCTCACTCTCCCATCTTCCTTCTCCCCACTTTCCTTTTTTATTTTTCCCCGTGTTTTGTTTGTTTTGTCACTTTTTTTGTTTGGTGCTTGGCACTTTATGTGTGGCGAGTAGGGTGCTGGTCCTCGGGCCGGTCTCTGAAAGTCTTGGGAGTTGGTAGACTCGGCCTTCTGGTTAGGTTCACCGGCTCTCATGGGGTCTCCCTTCGGGGGAGCCTCACCGAGGAGGGTTCTGTTTCGGCAGTCCCTCCGAGGATGTTGGGTCCTTGTGGCTTCGGCTGCTTGGACCAAGATGGGTCCATATGGCTTCGGCTGTATGGACCACAGTAACTCTAGTCCCTGTCAGGAGCCTAACGCCCCGGGGGATCAGAGACGGGTCCTCTTCGGAGGACCACTGACGTATGCACCCGTCGCAGTTTTTTGTGATGTCACTCTTTATGTGTGTGCACATTTTTCCCTGCACCGGGTGGAGTTTTTGGGTTGTGTTTTGCACGCCACATGCTTTTCAACAGAAAAATTAGGGTGTGCACCCCAAAGCTCAAACGCACTCTACTGATCACTCACAATGTTCATTCAGAAAGGGAAGGGGCCGGTAAATGGCATATTTACTGCCCCCTTCCCCCCACTCATCCTAAAACATCCACAGCAACAACGGGTGGTAGAGGAGGGAATCCGGTGTCTTGACGATCTAGTTCCCCTATCGATATGGTTCCCTGCTTGACTACTCAGGCGCAGACGAAGTCTACGGAAATCTCCGTACCGGATCAGCTGTTCTTCAGTTGTACACGGCGCATGCGCGGCTCGGGGCGGCATCCAGGCTCATTCCTTACCATGGAAAAAAGGTTTGGGAACAACTGCGCTAAGGTAAATAATTGGGATTAATAAGCAGCAATTAGATTGTGTATAAACAAAGAAATAACGGAAAAAAGAATAATTGCGCTAAACCCAAAAGTGCACTAGTGATTAAACTAATAACCAAGTGTGTGTGTAAAACCACTGTGTCCGTGTCTAACACACAAACTCAGTGGAATCAGGGGGCCAGATGGCCTCTCTGCTAGCAATAATATATATAAACCAAGTGGTCAATAACATAAATGATTGTGAACCATAGCCACAATAATTGTTAAAGAAATTAACAAAACATATAATAATATATTAATATAAAGTCCATATAGTCCAAAATGATTTTTAGAAGATAAGTTGTAGGTCCATATAGCAAACGAAGACACCCGTGAAGATTCCAGAAATGTAGTAATCAAACACCAAACGTGAATCCTCCACCAATCGTGCAGCTGCTTACCAAAACTCTGGGTCCTGCCGGACCACTATCAGCATATATCTCAACCAAAGATTTAAGGCAGCAGTAAGTCCTCCACTTGTACTAGAACCAATCCGCACTCAACGATGGACATAGAAAATAAGACAGAGCTCCACATGGCATAAAATCCGATTGATTTATTAAAATAATAGTAAAACTATGTACATACAACTCACAATTCAGTTGAAAAAAGACAGCAATTGGCCTGTAACGCCGGCCGGTCGTATCAGGAACCAAAGAGCCACTCGTTGGAGTAATGCAAGGGATGGCGTCCACACGTCACTCACTCCACCCGACGCGTTTCGTGACAAGATCACTTCGTCTCGGGGTACGAGTGGCGTGGGACGCCACCCCTTCATATAAAGACACAATAGTAATCAAACAATCAATTAATTTCACTAACCAAGCCTCGCTCCGGGATCCGCACGTGCACCGGAAGTGTATCAATCTCCATCCGGGTCACTGAGTTCACCGGAAGTCAATACTCATAGGTTGCTCAGTATCTCCACCTAAAGGGGCGGACACTTGCGGTGTATATGATGTCCACCGTAGCGGGGCGTGGTAGGAATACCCAGAAGGCGGGACAATGAATGTCACTGCTCAGGGTTTGTTTATTAAACAATGTAGTTCCACATACTGAATGGCAGAATAGAAATCTTACACAAGATCACAGTATGTGTTACTGGGCCGTATCCAAAACTTACCCAGCAAAAACACATATAAAAATACATATAAATTATTAAAATAAAGATAAAAATTAGCTATCAAACTAAATCGTGACGCCGTAGACCACGTCCTAAGTTGTTCGCGCATGCGCCCAACCAGTCACCACCATGTGATTGCGTTCCACATAGAACGGCTCACGTCTTAGATCTTAGTACAGCAAGATACCCCCCTCCCTCTGGGCCAATGACAGAGAAAGCCAATGATATTAGGTGTACGGCTGCTGTGGATTGAGCCTGACAGCGCTGAATACAAAGACTCAGTGCGTCTGTGCAAGTCCTTAGATTAAAACCACATCCTATGTCCAAATGACATGACATAGAGTAACTTTACATCGATCATATATTAAATCCATATGTATATATATATTAATAAATTAATTAGTGAAAATTAGATCATGTACTATTGTGTAAGTGACTACACTGCAAAAAAAGAATTATATAAAAAATATATATATAAAAAAATTAGTTAATTAATGAAGATTTTAAATTTGTTTATTTATATGAATAAATCCTATCTAATTTATAAAAAGCCACACTAGCCACGGTGTTTGTGGATGAAAATAATAGTGAGAATTGAATCATTTCTATTATGTGAGAGACCACACTAAAAGGTGCCATATGTTGGCACACGATTAGTGATTGTGTCTCAGTGAATACACACTTAGTCCCCAATATGGGGGTGTTCAGGTGGTGAAACCAAAACATAAAAATATATATGTAAAAATAAAAATTACAATTATGTGAATATAGATTGTTTTATAATCGATGTAAAAATGCAGTTGTTAGGCAGGAGTGCCCTAACGTTTTATGGCCAATCCCAACAGCCATCTAAGCTAGTAAATTATTCCATCTAAACAGACAATAGATTGCCCTCAAATGAAAAAAAATTTTATTTTTTTTTTTTTTTTTTTTTTTTAAAAAAAAACATGAATTAAGCATTATTTATGAATGCGTTAATATCTGTATCCACGTTGAGGCCATGAGGGAGATAAGTCCTCAATCTGTGGATCCATGCCATTTCAGTTTTGGAAATTTCCCTAATTAGAGAACTTCCCCTCCAGTTCGGCTTATATTTGTCAATGCCCACAAACAAAGTTCCTTCAGGGTTTCTATGATGAACCAGATCGTAATGTCTTGAAACCGAATGGTTAGGAAAGCCACTTCTTATTTTGGCTATATGTTCATTCAATCTGATTTTAAGTTCTCTTTTAGTCCTCCCCACGTACTGTAACCCGCATGGACATTGAAGCAAGTAAATCACCCCTTTACTGGAGCAGGTGATAAATGGTTTTACTTCATGGGTTCGTCCAGTACTGGTGGAGGAAAAATGAGAGATCTTACGATCTTGACATTTGTTTAGAAGGCACACTTGGCAATTCTTACACCTGTGATAACCCGTGAGGTTTTGCCAAAAAACTCGTGTTTCATTAGGAGGGTCCTGTACACTTGGGGCCACACTGGCTCCCAAGGATGAGGCTCCTCGAAATATCACAGATGGTCTTACTGGCAACACAGGTGCAAGTACAAGATCACTTTGCAATATATGCCAGTGCTTCCTGATCAGATGTTTGATATTTTGATGTTGTACTGAGAAGGTAGTTATGAATGGCAGAGAGAAGTTATTTCTCTCTTGTTTAGTTTGAACCTTTAACAAGGATTCCCTATTAGTATCTTGTGCAGATTGTACCGCCCGGTCCAATGTCAAAGGATCATAACCCTTCTCTAGGAACTTGTTTGATAAAACAGCAGCCTGAACATCAAAGACGTCAACATCTGTACAGTTGCGTCTGATCCTGGTATATTGTCCTTGAGGGACTGCCTTCAACCATGGACCATAATGGCAACTGTCCAGAGGAATGAACGAGTTCCTATCAGTCGGTTTGAAAAATGTACTGGTGACAAACTTATTGTCCACTATGCCAATATTCAAATCCAAAAAATTCACCAAAGTCTGACTTGCAGAAAAAGTGAATCTAATGCCTCTAGAATTATCATTGAGGGAACTCATGAACAGATCTAAGTCATCTCTCTCTCCATCCCATAGGAGGAGGACGTCGTCGATATACCTAACCCAGAGTGTTACCTCAGGTCTTCGGCAGTCATCGACGGCGTCCTCCTCCCACTTGGCCATGAAAAGATTAGCCAGGCTGGGGGCATATTTAGCCCCCATAGCCACTCCCCTATCCTGGCGGAAAAAACAATTGTCGAACCAAAAATAGTTATGACTCGCTGCAAATTGAAGCAGGGTCATGATGAACTCGATCTGTTCCGAGGCCAGAGTTGAGTCTCTGGTCAGATAAAATCTCACAGCCTCAAGGCCAAGATCGTGGGGAATAATGGTGTACAGGGATGTCACATCGGCTGTGACCATCCACACACCTTCCCTAGGGGATAATCCCGACAGCAGATTAATCACCTGCTTTGTGTCTCCAATAAAGGACGGTATCTTGCGCACCAGAGGCTGCAAGTAAAAATCAATGTACTTGCCCACCCGGGACGTGATGGAATCAATCCCACTGACAATGGGACGTCCCGGGGGGCAAGTTTGATTCTTATGGATTTTCGGGAGATAGTATATTACCGGTGTGCGAGGCGCCACCGGCACCAGGAATAGACTCTCCTTTTTATTTAAAATCCCTTTCTGGAGGCCCTGATCTACCAGGACCTCCAGGTCTCGTTTATACTTAACGACTGGGTCACGGCTTAGAGGGGTGTAGGTGGCATCGTCGTCCACGATGCGATGCATCTCTGCAACATAATCGCATCTATCTAGGACGACGATGCCACCCCCCTTATCTGCCGGCCTGATGACAAGTGATTTGTTGGAACACAACGAATCTAATCCTGTCTCGAGAGCTTTGTTCAATCTAGCCTTCTTAAACTTCATTTTATCCAAGTCCTTAAGTACAACGTCCCTGAAGACCCTAATGCTAGCAGGTAGGGTCCCGGGATTGAACAAAGAGGCGTTGGACAAATTAGAATGCCTATATTCTGAAGCACACTGAGGCCCCTCATTAATAGGATTCGTTAAGAAGTGTCTCCTAATACTCAATTTTCTAGAGAACTTATGAACATCCATAAAGGTTTGAAATTTGCTCAGATTTCTCGGAGGTGCAAACTTCAAACCCTTATCTAACAGCTCTTTTTCAGAATCTGTGAGTGTTTGTTGGCTTAGATTGTAGATGCCAACTCCTACACTCTTCTTCTCTTTGGATGCTTGGGCTCTCCTCCCCCCTCTGGTCCCTCTCTTGGTTCTGTAGGCCATGCTGGGCCGTGATGGCTCCTGGGAAAACCCCAATTATAGGGAGAGCGGGATGGAGGAGGCCCCTGTATATTTTCGGGTCTGAGATACCCATAGCCCCTATCCTGTGATCCAAACCCAGGTGGGGGAAAGCATCTTTCCCAATTATTATATGGAGCATCCCTGGGTCCAAGCCCATAGGGCCCCATAGGGTCTAATAAAGGGAAGAAGCGATTCTGTGTTGGGATATTAAAGTCATAGGTACTATCTCTTCTACCCTGAGGGTTAAATTCCATTTGTGTGGAATTTCTAAACGAGGTTGTTTGGTCTCGACCTACTGGAGAGTCAGTCCTATAATGTTGGAATTGAGACTCCGATCTATGACCTTTAAACTTCTGTCTGACTCTGGTAGGAGTATTGGACTGAACCGTGTCCTTTTTCGAGTTTTTAACCTTAACCCTAGGTTTCTGTTGGACCTGGGAAGATGTTGAGGTGCTAGGTTGGTCCATCCTATGGTTTAAAACCAGTGTACGCTGTGAGGGCACAAGAGGGGCAACAGAAACTTGCGGAGTCGTATCCATTGTCTCCCTATCCTCAGCATCTATGGCAATTTTTTTCTGCCATTTAAATACCAACTTTGACTGATAGTCCTCTAAGTCGCGGTTGTATTTCTTTTTCTTCTTCACTTTTTGGTCTTTCTCCTCTTTTTCGAGATTTTTTTGGAGGTTGGCGGAGTAATCCTGATATTCCTCCTCCTTTTTGTGAGGAATCAATGATTCCTTAACCAATTTAATCTCAGAGTCTAACTTGATCAGTTTGTCTCTCTTCCTCTCCGCTAGAAAGCGCAAGAAGGAAGTGCCAGCATCATTGAAATATTTGGCCCAACCGATCAAATCAGATTCGTCTGTCTGAGGACTGACCTGTGTGGGCCTCAGTGTGCTTCAGAATATAGGCATTCTAATTTGTCCAACGCCTCTTTGTTCAATCCCGGGACCCTACCTGCTAGCATTAGGGTCTTCAGGGACGTTGTACTTAAGGACTTGGATAAAATGAAGTTTAAGAAGGCTAGATTGAACAAAGCTCTCGAGACAGGATTAGATTCGTTGTGTTCCAACAAATCACTTGTCATCAGGCCGGCAGATAAGGGGGGTGGCATCGTCGTCCTAGATAGATGCGATTATGTTGCAGAGATGCATCGCATCGTGGACGACGATGCCACCTACACCCCTCTAAGCCGTGACCCAGTCGTTAAGTATAAACGAGACCTGGAGGTCCTGGTAGATCAGGGCCTCCAGAAAGGGATTTTAAATAAAAAGGAGAGTCTATTCCTGGTGCCGGTGGCGCCTCGCACACCGGTAATATACTATCTCCCGAAAATCCATAAGAATCAAACTTGCCCCCCGGGACGTCCCATTGTCAGTGGGATTGATTCCATCACGTCCCGGGTGGGCAAGTACATTGATTTTTACTTGCAGCCTCTGGTGCGCAAGATACCGTCCTTTATTGGAGACACAAAGCAGGTGATTAATCTGCTGTCGGGATTATCCCCTAGGGAAGGTGTGTGGATGGTCACAGCCGATGTGACATCCCTGTACACCATTATTCCCCACGATCTTGGCCTTGAGGCTGTGAGATTTTATCTGACCAGAGACTCAACTCTGGCCTCGGAACAGATCGAGTTCATCATGACCCTGCTTCAATTTGCAGCGAGTCATAACTATTTTTGGTTCGACAATTGTTTTTTTCGCCAGGATAGGGGAGTGGCTATGGGGGCTAAATATGCCCCCAGCCTGGCTAATCTTTTCATGGCCAAGTGGGAGGAGGACGCCGTCGATGACTGCCGAAGACCTGAGGTAACACTCTGGGTTAGGTATATCGACGACGTCCTCCTCCTATGGGATGGAGAGAGAGATGACTTAGATCTGTTCATGAGTTCCCTCAATGATAATTCTAGAGGCATTAGATTCACTTTTTCTGCAAGTCAGACTTTGGTGAATTTTTTGGATTTGAATATTGGCATAGTGGACAATAAGTTTGTCACCAGTACATTTTTCAAACCGACTGATAGGAACTCGTTCATTCCTCTGGACAGTTGCCATTATGGTCCATGGTTGAAGGCAGTCCCTCAAGGACAATATACCAGGATCAGACGCAACTGTACAGATGTTGACGTCTTTGATGTTCAGGCTGCTGTTTTATCAAACAAGTTCCTAGAGAAGGGTTATGATCCTTTGACATTGGACCGGGCGGTACAATCTGCACGAGATACTAATAGGGAATCCTTGTTAAAGGTTCAAACTAAACAAGAGAGAAATAACTTCTCTCTGCCATTCATAACTACCTTCTCAGTACAACATCAAAATATCAAACATCTGATCAGGAAGCACTGGCATATATTGCAAAGTGATCTTGTACTTGCACCTGTGTTGCCAGTAAGACCATCTGTGATATTTCGAGGAGCCTCATCCTTGGGAGCCAGTGTGGCCCCAAGTGTACAGGACCCTCCTAATGAAACACGAGTTTTTTGGCAAAACCTCACGGGTTATCACAGGTGTAAGAATTGCCAAGTGTGCCTTCTAAACAAATGTCAAGATCGTAAGATCTCTCATTTTTCCTCCACCAGTACTGGACGAACCCATGAAGTAAAACCATTTATCACCTGCTCCAGTAAAGGGGTGATTTACTTGCTTCAATGTCCATGCGGGTTACAGTACGTGGGGAGGACTAAAAGAGAACTTAAAATCAGATTGAATGAACATATAGCCAAAATAAGAAGTGGCTTTCCTAACCATTCGGTTTCAAGACATTACGATCTGGTTCATCATAGAAACCCTGAAGGAACTTTGTTTGTGGGCATTGACAAATATAAGCCGAACTGGAGGGGAAGTTCTCTAATTAGGGAAATTTCCAAAACTGAAATGGCATGGATCCACAGATTGAGGACTTATCTCCCTCATGGCCTCAACGTGGATACAGATATTAACGCATTCATAAATAATGCTTAATTCATGGTTTTTTAAAAAAAAAAAAAAAAAAAAAAAAAAAAATTTTTTTTCATTTGAGGGCAATCTATTGTCTGTTTAGATGGAATAATTTACTAGCTTAGATGGCTGTTGGGATTGGCCATAAAACGTTAGGGCACTCCTGCCTAACAACTGCATTTTTACATCGATTATAAAACAATCTATATTCACATAATTGTAATTTTTATTTTTACATATATATTTTTATGTTTTGGTTTCACCACCTGAACACCCCCATATTGGGGACTAAGTGTGTATTCACTGAGACACAATCACTAATCGTGTGCCAACATATGGCACCTTTTAGTGTGGTCTCTCACATAATAGAAATGATTCAATTCTCACTATTATTTTCATCCACAAACACCGTGGCTAGTGTGGCTTTTTATAAATTAGATAGGATTTATTCATATAAATAAACAAATTTAAAATCTTCATTAATTAACTAATTTTTTTACATATATATTTTTTATATAATTCTTTTTTTGCAGTGTAGTCACTTACACAATAGTACATGATCTAATTTTCACTAATTAATTTATTAATATATATATACATATGGATTTAATATATGATCGATGTAAAGTTACTCTATGTCATGTCATTTGGACATAGGATGTGGTTTTAATCTAAGGACTTGCACAGACGCACTGAGTCTTTGTATTCAGCGCTGTCAGGCTCAATCCACAGCAGCCGTACACCTAATATCATTGGCTTTCTCTGTCATTGGCCCAGAGGGAGGGGGGTATCTTGCTGTACTAAGATCTAAGACGTGAGCCGTTCTATGTGGAACGCAATCACATGGTGGTGACTGGTTGGGCGCATGCGCGAACAACTTAGGACGTGGTCTACGGCGTCACGATTTAGTTTGATAGCTAATTTTTATCTTTATTTTAATAATTTATATGTATTTTTATATGTGTTTTTGCTGGGTAAGTTTTGGATACGGCCCAGTAACACATACTGTGATCTTGTGTAAGATTTCTATTCTGCCATTCAGTATGTGGAACTACATTGTTTAATAAACAAACCCTGAGCAGTGACATTCATTGTCCCGCCTTCTGGGTATTCCTACCACGCCCCGCTACGGTGGACATCATATACACCGCAAGTGTCCGCCCCTTTAGGTGGAGATACTGAGCAACCTATGAGTATTGACTTCCGGTGAACTCAGTGACCCGGATGGAGATTGATACACTTCCGGTGCACGTGCGGATCCCGGAGCGAGGCTTGGTTAGTGAAATTAATTGATTGTTTGATTACTATTGTGTCTTTATATGAAGGGGTGGCGTCCCACGCCACTCGTACCCCGAGACGAAGTGATCTTGTCACGAAACGCGTCGGGTGGAGTGAGTGACGTGTGGACGCCATCCCTTGCATTACTCCAACGAGTGGCTCTTTGGTTCCTGATACGACCGGCCGGCGTTACAGGCCAATTGCTGTCTTTTTTCAACTGAATTGTGAGTTGTATGTACATAGTTTTACTATTATTTTAATAAATCAATCGGATTTTATGCCATGTGGAGCTCTGTCTTATTTTCTATGTCCATCGTTGAGTGCGGATTGGTTCTAGTACAAGTGGAGGACTTACTGCTGCCTTAAATCTTTGGTTGAGATATATGCTGATAGTGGTCCGGCAGGACCCAGAGTTTTGGTAAGCAGCTGCACGATTGGTGGAGGATTCACGTTTGGTGTTTGATTACTACATTTCTGGAATCTTCACGGGTGTCTTCGTTTGCTATATGGACCTACAACTTATCTTCTAAAAATCATTTTGGACTATATGGACTTTATATTAATATATTATTATATGTTTTGTTAATTTCTTTAACAATTATTGTGGCTATGGTTCACAATCATTTATGTTATTGACCACTTGGTTTATATATATTATTGCTAGCAGAGAGGCCATCTGGCCCCCTGATTCCACTGAGTTTGTGTGTTAGACACGGACACAGTGGTTTTACACACACACTTGGTTATTAGTTTAATCACTAGTGCACTTTTGGGTTTAGCGCAATTATTCTTTTTTCCGTCATTCCTTACCATCCCTGTGGACTGAGGATGTTAAAAAAAAAGAGCCAGGAAGCAGAGCGAGCGCAGCGAGGACGTGAGGCCGTGAATTCCACGTCACCCTGGAGGGGCGGCTACACCTGAAAACAGCTGATCAGGTTCAGTGATTTCCGTTGCCTCAGATTGCGCCTGCGGTCAAGGGGGGAACCATATCGATAGGAGGAACCATATCAGCAGATCACCAGCAGTGCTGTGGGGGGAGGGGGAGGGGGGGGCCAGGTCAGTAGGGAGAATATGTTCTGCAAGGGTGGTTAAGGTGTGCCTGGGCACGCCTGGCACGTGCGCACGCCTATGCACAACAGTCAAATTGGCTTACAGTCTACATGTCAAAGCTGATGTTTCTGTAGCGGTGGGAGCTATTGGCTCCCGGTGCTGTCAATCACAGCCAGTGAGCCAATTAGGAGATGGGGCCACAGCAAGGCTCAGTGTGTGATTGGACACACAGAGCTCTGGTTCAGGAGCACCGGCATGGGACCTGAGAAGAGAAGGATCTGAGCTGCTCTGTACAAAAACCCTTAAACAGAGCAGGTAAATAGGAGTAGGACATGTTTGATATTAAAAAAAAAGACACCGTTTTAATGTTTCGGTACCAAAAGAAAACCTACCTGTTTAGGCCTTGAGTACGACACTTGACAAGGAGATGAGCTCAACTCTTCAGATGGGACAGAAGGTGATGCACACGATACACTCACACAGGATGAACTTCCACCATCATTCTTCAGTGCTATTAGCTGCGCTCTTGTTGTTTTCAAAGTATCCATTACGCCAGGCAACGCTATGGAAATGCATAAAAACTTTTTAAGTAACATAATGGCCTATTTTCTCACTATATCCATTCATTTCATTTGTTAGAAATTAATGACTTGTGGAAAAATGTACTTTTACATGATTAGAGGGTTTCCTCCAGTCTGCTGCTGACCCCCCCACTAGATCAAAAATATTCCAGGAGGGTTTCACCCAAGGTAAAAGTAAGGATGTTCCACAAAACAGAAGATCTTACTTGTGTATATAGTTATGTAGTTACCTCAGTGTACTCACTGATACTATAATGAATGTAGTACAGTAAACTCCCAGTTACCCAACGATCCCCATTGGTACTGTTGTTTCTGGTTGCTTGAGAGCTAATAGTAACTCTCAAGCATCCACCTCCCATGGCACCCTGACCCCCTCCCACTTAGCAGATAAAGGGGGTAGGGATTGGGGGCAGGGTTTTACCACCCCCAAATTCACATGTAAATGAACCTTAAAAGTGCTATTGCCAAATGCAACTAAGGGCTCATTCACAAGTGCGGTATGCAATGCTCCAATGCGCCTCTAAAAAATTCTGCAAGGTGGTGAGGAGGCAAAATGTTAACACCAATAATTGCAGTGAAAGGCACCTGATTGCAGCACGGTAGTACGGCAATTATAGGTTTTAGTCAGGTGTGGGGAGGCAACATTGGAGGACACTGTGCCCAGTGATCTTTGACTTCTCCGATGTTGTTCAGGTAGATCTCCACCTCTCTAAGGTTGCCTAACTCTGCATTAAAACACTGTAGAATGAAAGGGCAAATGATTGGTCAAACAGAAAATAAAGATAAAAAAATAACAAAGGCAGCAGTACTGGTGGAATAACACACAATAAATAGATAAAAAATGAAAAGACTGCTCCAATATATAAAATTCAATTACAATTAAAAAATGTCACCAATACCAATTCACAATGAAAGATTGGCATCCAGGGGCTGATATGCCAAAAACGGTGCACAATAATTAACCAAAACAAAAAATCATAGGGCCAGATTCACAAACATTTGCACTTGCGCCGCGTATCATTGATACGCTACGCCGCCGTATCTTACCTGGCGGAACTTCGAATCCACAGCGAAATCGCGCCGTAAGTACGGCGGCGTAGTGTTTTTCAGGCGGCGTATTTGAAATTGGGCGGGTTGGGGGCGTGATTCATTTAAATGAAGCGCGTCCCCGTGCTGAATGAACTGCGCATGCTCCATTTTGAAATTTCCCGCCGTGCTTAGCGCCAAATGACGTCGCACCGACAACATTTTTTGAACTTAGACGTGAGTTACGTCCTTTCCTATTCACGGACGACTTACGCCAAAAAAAAATAATTAAAATTCGACGCGGGAATGATGGCCATACTTTAACATGGCAAGTCTATCTATACGCCACAAAATAGCAACTTTAACTATACGCCGGGAAAAGCCGACTAGCGACGACGTAAGAGAATGCGACGGCCGCGCGTACGTTCGTGGATCGACGGAAAAAGCTAATTAGCATACCCGACGCGGAAACCGACGCAAACTCCACCCAGCGGGCGCCGAAGTATTGCACCTACGATCCGAAGGTGTACGAAGCCGTACGCCTGTCGGATTAAAGCCAGAAGCCGTCGTATCTTGGTTTGAGGATTCAAACTAAAGATACGACGTGGCAAATTTGAAAGTACGCCGGCGTATCAGTAGATACGCCGGCGTACTTGCTTTGTGAATCTGCAGCATAGTGCACGGAAAAATTAGTATATAAATTCACAAAATGAATGTCCAAACAATGAGAGGTTAATAAGCCAAATCTGTGATCCCAAAATTGTATGCCAACAGCACACAATTTGCAAACCAAACCTCAAAATTTCTTAATGATATCACCACAAAACTCAAACACTGATGACCAAATGAATAATGAAGGATGATGCAGATATGATGATCAGATACAGTGCCAGTTGAATGCGTGATATAAAAAAACGGAAGGTTCCCACCACCGTAATTAAGTTGTCTGCTTACCAAAGGCAAGTTGTCTAAGTTGTTGGTTTCCTTTTTCCAAGTGCTTATTCCGGTTTTCCATTCACCAGCTGTCAGTCTTGGTCAGGTGCTTTGACAGCGGCTGGCGGCCCATCTGTCAGAATCCATCAAAAAAAAAAAAAAAAAAAAATTAGCTTTCCACCTCCACACCCCCCATCCACCCCCCTCTCCAACACACACACACACACACACACACACACACACCACAGACACCGCTAACCTGTTTCTGCACACTTTATTTGATGGCAGCTGTATGTAAACAGCAGGTAGTGGGGGAACCATAGCCAGACTGCCATTGGCTGTTTCAATTTTAAAATTAGGCTGACTATTGCGCCTCCTTCCCAATGTAGTGCAAAGTGGATTTGCCTTTAGTAAATATACCCCATAATGTCAGGACACAGTGCTACCAATGTTGTATGTCTCCCTACCCTTTTGCATATTATTATCTGCCCTGCTACTAGGTGCCAACAGATATGGATTTTTCCACACAGATACAGTTTGTAAGTAAGTGATTGAATTGTTTGATTGACCAGATTGAAACTGCTTGAAAAAGCCACCTTTTGTGTAGCCGGGCATGTTCCATTGTGTAAGATGGCTTCTCTTCACATGAGGCTCGGGGGAGACTGCACTATCTGGTACAAGAATAGAATGACACAAGCAGATAGTCAGAAAGGGGAGGGGGGACAGAGGACAGAGCTGTAGATGATGGAGGCGCATACTGACTTTAGTGTCAGAGCTCAGCAGCAGCCCTGATATATCGGAGTCAGCATGGGGGCGGGAATCAGCAGGCACGCGTAACAATCGGCTTCATCAGAATGATATAAGGCGCACGGCCATGGAATTGGGGGCAAATATATGCGTGGACCAATGCCATCAAACCGTTTTTTAGGCCGCATTGACCACCAACATTTATGATGATTAGTGTGTAAGAAATGTGTACATGTGCTATTTGTAATATGGAATATTTATAGGACAAGTAAGGTATAGAAATTAAAGCATTCCGGTGTGACTCCCCATGAGCTCGTGGCGATGTTCCTGCGGGAGGGTGTTCGCTGCTGCCATCTATTGGTAGCTTTGCGCAGTGGCAGTATTGTAGCCAATGAAGTTTCACTGAGGCGCGATTATTGCTAATTGAAAACTTTTACCAATACCCCGTCATGACGGCTTGAAATATAGCCGGCAATGACAATTTTTGACAGTCTCTATGGAGACTGCACTATCTGGTACAAGAATAGAATGACACAAGCAGATAGTCAGAAAGGGGAGGGGAGACAGAGGACAGAGCTGCAGATGATGGAGGCGCATACTGACTTTAGTGTCAGAGCTCAGCAGCAGCCCTGATATATCGGAGTCAGCATGGGGGCGGGAGTCAGCAGGCACGCGTAACAATCGGCTTCATCAGAATGATATAAGGCGCACGGCCATGGAATTGGGGGCAAATATATGCGTGGACCAATGCCATCAAACCGTTTTTTAGGCCGCATTGACCACCAACATTTATGATGATTAGTGTGTAAGAAATGTGTACATGTGCTATTTGTAATATGGAATATTTATAGGACAAGTAAGGTATAGAAATTAAAGCATTCCGGTGTGACTCCCCATGAGCTCGTTGTGATGTTCCTGTGGGAGGGTGTTCGCTGCTGCCATCTATTGGTAGCTTTGCGCAGTGGCAGTATTGTAGCCAATGAAGTTTCACTGAGGCACGATTATTGCTAATTGAAAACTTTTACCAATACCCCGTCATGACGGCTTGAAATATAGCCGGCAATGACAATTTTTGACAGTCTTTATGGAGACTGCACTATCTGGTACAAGAATAGAATGACACAAGCAGATAGTCAGAAAGGGGAGGGGAGACAGAGGACAGAGCTGCAGATGATGGAGGCGCATACTGACATTAGTGTCAGAGCTCAGCAGCAGCCCTGATATATCGGAGTCAGCATGGGGGCGGGAATCAGCAGGCACGCGTAACAATCGGCTTCATCAGAATGATATAAGGCGCACGGCCATGGAATTGGGGGCAAATATATGCGTGGACCAATGCCATCAAACCGTTTTTTAGGCCCCATTGACCACCACCAACAACAACATTAACGCCGTCTATGTGCCTTTCCCAATCAAAGGAACTCAAGCTATTTTTCACCATATTAAGGAAGCCCAGCATTAGCCAGGCATCAAAAAATTCACCGAAACTCATGGTTGTTCCTCTCCTCGGAAATCTTTAGTAAAAGGCAATATTTAAGTTTATTTTGCAAAGCAAATATACAAAAATCAAATACTTTCAACAGGGTACATTCTCTGTACTGCGACGCAGCGCATAAATACACTACATATCAATACAGTTGCAAGCATACAATTAAATTACATTCATTCAACCCATTCTGCGGTATGATGCCTGATGTGTTGCGCAGAGTTGTGAAACCCCGAAACATCACATCGTGTATGACGCCGCATTACCCTGAAAACAGTAGTTCAAAAAAGCATGTCAAGAAATGTCAATGTCAGGGGGAAGGGGAAATCTTCAGACGTCCTCTTCCTCCTTAAAGTCCATCAAGGTATAGTCTCTCAGCAGACTGAAGGTCAGTCTGCGACAGTCCTCGATGGACATCCTCTGCCTGTGGTGTACGCGGCGGTTCCTGGCGTACCATAAAGCGTCTTTAAAGCAACACAGCACCCGCCAGGCACTGTCAATGTCCTCCTGTGAATGAGATCCACAGAATAGTCAGTTTAACACACCAAAGTGTGTAATAGCAGTCTGTGGTACAAAGTCTTTAAGTTCAGGTTCCAAGGCCGTCAACAGGCCCTGTGCAAAGGGGCACTCCCAGAAAACATGATATTATGTTTCCTCCTGGATGATGCAAAAGGGGCAGTGCCTGTATCTGCACAGGTTTCTGGCATGCAAGAATGTTCTGAGTAGCAATCCCCCTTGGATTGCCATCCATGCCTGATCTTTGTGCCTGTTGGTGAGTCTCTTTGAAGGAACATTCCTCCAGACCACTTTGCAAGTGGCTGAAGGGAGGCCTGGAATCGACTCCAAGATGTCCGATGCTCTGATCAACTTGTAGATAGTTTTTGGCTTCCACAAGTCGGGCTTAACTCCATGCAGTCCCAGCTCCTTGATGAACTTGAAAGTATCAAAGTAATACCATGGAGCATCCCAGTTGTAGGGGATGGAACTGTCCCATTCAAGAGACTTCCAAAGAGGCAGGAGGAAAAAACGGGACATGGAGTTACCGCCAGAGTCCACAGTTCTGTCAACCAAAGTCCTGCGGATGCAGTTACAGGCAAAGAACACCCTCAGTAATGTGGCGATGTCGGGCACGCCCTTACCGCCCTTGAGAGGTTCCTTGAACATAACAGTGCGCTTGACTCTGTCCATTTTGGAGCCCCAGATGAAGTGAAACACCGCCCTGGTGATGGCCTTGCAGGTGTTGTCCCGGGGGGGCCAGGCCTGGACGAGGTACTGCAACACAGGGAGAATCTCGCTGCGGAGTACCAGTGTTTTCCCTTCGATGGTAAGTTCTCTGTTGCTCCAAAGTCCAAACTTCTGTCTCATCTTAGCCAGTCTTTCCTCCCAGGACTTCAGGGCTGCGCCCTCCGCTCCAAACCAGACTCCAAGAATTTTGATGAAATCCGCTTTGAGGCTGAACGGTATGGGTGCAGAAGAAGGCAGGAACCACTTTCCGAAGAGCATGACTTCCGACTTCCCGCAGTTGACCTTTGCCCCTAAAGCTTGGCCGAAGTCCTCGCACGTCTGGACGAGTGTGTCGATGGAGCGTTGGTCGGCACAGAACACCGTCACGTCATCCATGTAGAGCGAGCACTTGACCTCCCGTCTTTCCGGTCATGGTGCGGTAATCCCTCTGATCTCTGGGTTCCGTCTGATGCTTTGGGCGAATAGCTCTATACATATGGAATATTTATAGGACAAGTAAGGTATAGAAATTAAAGCATTCCGGTGTGACTCCCCATGAGCTCGTTGTGATGTTCCTGTGGGAGGGTGTTCGCTGCTGCCATCTATTGGTAGCTTTGCGCAGTGGCAGTATTGTAGCCAATGAAGTTTCACTGAGGCGCGATTATTGCTAATTGAAAACTTTTACCAATACCCCGTCATGACGGCTTGAAATATAGCCGGCAATGACAATTTTTGACAGTCTCTATGGAGACTGCACTATCTGGTACAAGAATAGAATGACACAAGCAGATAGTCAGAAAGGGGAGGGGAGACAGAGGACAGAGCTGCAGATGATGGAGGCGCATACTGACTTTAGTGTCAGAGCTCAGCAGCAGCCCTGATATATCGGAGTCAGCATGGGGGCGGGAGTCAGCAGGCACGCGTAACAATCGGCTTCATCAGAATGATATAAGGCGCACGGCCATGGAATTGGGGGCAAATATATGCGTGGACCAATGCCATCAAACCGTTTTTTAGGCCGCATTGACCACCAACATTTATGATGATTAGTGTGTAAGAAATGTGTACATGTGCTATTTGTAATATGGAATATTTATAGGACAAGTAAGGTATAGAAATTAAAGCATTCCGGTGTGACTCCCCATGAGCTCGTGTCGATGTTCCTGCGGGAGGGTGTTCGCTGCTGCCATCTATTGGTAGCTTTGCGCAGTGGCAGTATTGTAGCCAATGAAGTTTCACTGAGGCGCGATTATTGCTAATTGAAAACTTTTACCAATACCCCGTCATGACGGCTTGAAATATAGCCGGCAATGACAATTTTTGACAGTCTCTATGGAGACTGCACTATCTGGTACAAGAATAGAATGACACAAGCAGATAGTCAGAAAGGGGAGGGAGACAGAGGACAGAGCTGCAGATGATGGAGGCGCATACTGACTTTAGTGTCAGAGCTCAGCAGCAGCCCTGATATATCGGAGTCAGCATGGGGGCGGGAGTCAGCAGGCACGCGTAACAATCGGCTTCATCAGAATGATATAAGGCGCACGGCCATGGAATTGGGGGCAAATATATGCGTGGACCAATGCCATCAAACCGTTTTTTAGGCCGCATTGACCACCAACATTTATGATGATTAGTGTGTAAGAAATGTGTACATGTGCTATTTGTAATATGGAATATTTATAGGACAAGTAAGGTATAGAAATTAAAGCATTCCGGTGTGACTCCCCATGAGCTCGTGTCGATGTTCCTGCGGGAGGGTGTTCGCTGCTGCCATCTATTGGTAGCTTTGCGCAGTGGCAGTATTGTAGCCAATGAAGTTTCACTGAGGCGCGATTATTGCTAATTGAAAACTTTTACCAATACCCCGTCATGACGGCTTGAAATATAGCCGGCAATGACAATTTTTGACAGTCTCTATGGAGACTGCACTATCTGGTACAAGAATAGAATGACACAAGCAGATAGTCAGAAAGGGGAGGGGAGACAGAGGACAGAGCTGCAGATGATGGAGGCGCATACTGACATTAGTGTCAGAGCTCAGCAGCAGCCCTGATATATCGGAGTCAGCATGGGGGCGGGAATCAGCAGGCACGCGTAACAATCGGCTTCATCAGAATGATATAAGGCGCACGGCCATGGAATTGGGGGCAAATATATGCGTGGACCAATGCCATCAAACCGTTTTTTAGGCCCCATTGACCACCACCAACAACAACATTAACGCCGTCTATGTGCCTTTCCCAATCAAAGGAACTCAAGCTATTTTTCACCATATTAAGGAAGCCCAGCATTAGCCAGGCATCAAAAAATTCACCGAAACTCATGGTTGTTCCTCTCCTCGGAAATCTTTAGTAAAAGGCAATATTTAAGTTTATTTTGCAAAGCAAATATACAAAAATCAAATACTTTCAACAGGGTACATTCTCTGTACTGCGACGCAGCGCATAAATACACTACATATCAATACAGTTGCAAGCATACAATTAAATTACATTCATTCAACCCATTCTGCGGTATGATGCCTGATGTGTTGCGCAGAGTTGTGAAACCCCGAAACATCACATCGTGCATGACGCCGCATTACCCTGAAAACAGTAGTTCAAAAAAGCATGTCAAGAAATGTCAATGTCAGGGGGAAGGGGAAATCTTCAGACGTCCTCTTCCTCCTTAAAGTCCATCAAGGTATAGTCTCTCAGCAGACTGAAGGTCAGTCTGCGACAGTCCTCGATGGACATCCTCTGCCTGTGGTGTACGCGGCGGTTCCTGGCGTACCATAAAGCGTCTTTAAAGCAACACAGCACCCGCCAGGCACTGTCAATGTCCTCCTGTGAATGAGATCCACAGAATAGTCAGTTTAACACACCAAAGTGTGTAATAGCAGTCTGTGGTACAAAGTCTTTAAGTTCAGGTTCCAAGGCCGTCAACAGGCCCTGTGCAAAGGGGCACTCCCAGAAAACATGATATTATGTTTCCTCCTGGATGATGCAAAAGGGGCAGTGCCTGTATCTGCACAGGTTTCTGGCATGCAAGAATGTTCTGAGTAGCAATCCCCCTTGGATTGCCATCCATGCCTGATCTTTGTGCCTGTTGGTGAGTCTCTTTGAAGGAACATTCCTCCAGACCACTTTGCAAGTGGCTGAAGGGAGGCCTGGAATCGACTCCAAGATGTCCGATGCTCTGATCAACTTGTAGATAGTTTTTGGCTTCCACAAGTCGGGCTTAACTCCATGCAGTCCCAGCTCCTTGATGAACTTGAAAGTATCAAAGTAATACCATGGAGCATCCCAGTTGTAGGGGATGGAACTGTCCCATTCAAGAGACTTCCAAAGAGGCAGGAGGAAAAAACGGGACATGGAGTTACCGCCAGAGTCCACAGTTCTGTCAACCAAAGTCCTGCGGATGCAGTTACAGGCAAAGAACACCCTCAGTAATGTGGCGATGTCGGGCACGCCCTTACCGCCCTTGAGAGGTTCCTTGAACATAACAGTCTGCTTTACTCTGTCCATTTTGGAGCCCCAGATGAAGTGAAACACCGCCCTGGTGATGGCCTTGCAGGTGTTGTCCCGGGGGGGCCAGGCCTGGACGAGGTACTGCAACACAGGGAGAATCTCGCTGCGGAGTACCAGTGTTTTCCCTTCGATGGTAAGTTCTCTGTTGCTCCAAAGTCCAAACTTCTGTCTCATCTTAGCCAGTCTTTCCTCCCAGGACTTCAGGGCTGCGCCCTCCGCTCCAAACCAGACTCCAAGAATTTTGATGAAATCCGCTTTGAGGCTGAACGGTATGGGTGCAGAAGAAGGCAGGAACCACTTTCCGAAGAGCATGACTTCCGACTTCCCGCAGTTGACCTTTGCCCCTGAAGCTTGGCCGAAGTCCTCGCACGTCTGGACGAGTGTGTCGATGGAGCGTTGGTCGGCACAGAACACCGTCACGTCATCCATGTAGAGCGAGCACTTGACCTCCCGTCTTTCCGGTCATGGTGCGGTAATCCCTCTGATCTCTGGGTTCCGTCTGATGCTTTGGGCGAATAGCTCTATACATATGGAATATTTATAGGACAAGTAAGGTATAGAAATTAAAGCATTCCGGTGTGACTCCCCATGAGCTCGTTGTGATGTTCCTGTGGGAGGGTGTTCGCTGCTGCCATCTATTGGTAGCTTTGCGCAGTGGCAGTATTGTAGCCAATGAAGTTTCACTGAGGCGCGATTATTGCTAATTGAAAACTTTTACCAATACCCCGTCATGACGGCTTGAAATATAGCCGGCAATGACAATTTTTGACAGTCTCTATGGAGACTGCACTATCTGGTACAAGAATAGAATGACACAAGCAGATAGTCAGAAAGGGGAGGGGAGACAGAGGACAGAGCTGCAGATGATGGAGGCGCATACTGACTTTAGTGTCAGAGCTCAGCAGCAGCCCTGATATATCGGAGTCAGCATGGGGGCGGGAGTCAGCAGGCACGCGTAACAATCGGCTTCATCAGAATGATATAAGGCGCACGGCCATGGAATTGGGGGCAAATATATGCGTGGACCAATGCCATCAAACCGTTTTTTAGGCCGCATTGACCACCAACATTTATGATGATTAGTGTGTAAGAAATGTGTACATGTGCTATTTGTAATATGGAATATTTATAGGACAAGTAAGGTATAGAAATTAAAGCATTCCGGTGTGACTCCCCATGAGCTCGTGGCGATGTTCCTGCGGGAGGGTGTTCGCTGCTGCCATCTATTGGTAGCTTTGCGCAGTGGCAGTATTGTAGCCAATGAAGTTTCACTGAGGCGCGATTATTGCTAATTGAAAACTTTTACCAATACCCCGTCATGACGGCTTGAAATATAGCCGGCAATGACAATTTTTGACAGTCTCTATGGAGACTGCACTATCTGGTACAAGAATAGAATGACACAAGCAGATAGTCAGAAAGGGGAGACAGAGGACAGAGCTGCAGATGATGGAGGCGCATACTGACTTTAGTGTCAGAGCTCAGCAGCAGCCCTGATATATCGGAGTCAGCATGGGGGCGGGAGTCAGCAGGCACGCGTAACAATCGGCTTCATCAGAATGATATAAGGCGCACGGCCATGGAATTGGGGGCAAATATATGCGTGGACCAATGCCATCAAACCGTTTTTTAGGCCGCCTTGACCACCAACATTTATGATGATTAGTGTGTAAGAAATGTGTACATGTGCTATTTGTAATATGGAATATTTATAGGACAAGTAAGGTATAGAAATTAAAGCATTCCGGTGTGACTCCCCATGAGCTCGTGGCGATGTTCCTGCGGGAGGGTGTTCGCTGCTGCCATCTATTGGTAGCTTTGCGCAGTGGCAGTATTGTAGCCAATGAAGTTTCACTGAGGCGCGATTATTGCTAATTGAAAACTTTTACCAATACCCCGTCATGACGGCTTGAAATATAGCCGGCAATGACAATTTTTGACAGTCTCTATGGAGACTGCACTATCTGGTACAAGAATAGAATGACACAAGCAGATAGTCAGAAAGGGGAGGGGAGACAGAGGACAGAGCTGCAGATGATGGAGGCGCATACCGACTTTAGTGTCAGAGCTCAGCAGCAGCCCTGATATATCGGAGTCAGCATGGGGGCGGGAGTCAGCAGGCACGCGTAACAATCGGCTTCATCAGAATGATATAAGGCGCACGGCCATGGAATTGGGGGCAAATATATGCGTGGACCAATGCCATCAAACCGTTTTTTAGGCCGCCTTGACCACCAACATTTATGATGATTAGTGTGTAAGAAATGTGTACATGTGCTATTTGTAATATGGAATATTTATAGGACAAGTAAGGTATAGAAATTAAAGCATTCCGGTGTGACTCCCCATGAGCTCGTGGCGATGTTCCTGCGGGAGGGTGTTCGCTGCTGCCATCTATTGGTAGCTTTGCGCAGTGGCAGTATTGTAGCCAATGAAGTTTCACTGAGGCGCGATTATTGCTAATTGAAAACTTTTACCAATACCCCGTCATGACGGCTTGAAATATAGCCGGCAATGACAATTTTTGACAGTCTCTATGGAGACTGCACTATCTGGTACAAGAATAGAATGACACAAGCAGATAGTCAGAAAGGGGAGGGGAGACAGAGGACAGAGCTGCAGATGATGGAGGCGCATACTGACATTAGTGTCAGAGCTCAGCAGCAGCCCTGATATATCGGAGTCAGCATGGGGGCGGGAATCAGCAGGCACGCGTAACAATCGGCTTCATCAGAATGATATAAGGCGCACGGCCATGGAATTGGGGGCAAATATATGCGTGGACCAATGCCATCAAACCGTTTTTTAGGCCCCATTGACCACCACCAACAACAACATTAACGCCGTCTATGTGCCTTTCCCAATCAAAGGAACTCAAGCTATTTTTCACCATATTAAGGAAGCCCAGCATTAGCCAGGCATCAAAAAATTCACCGAAACTCATGGTTGTTCCTCTCCTCGGAAATCTTTAGTAAAAGGCAATATTTAAGTTTATTTTGCAAAGCAAATATACAAAAATCAAATACTTTCAACAGGGTACATTCTCTGTACTGCGACGCAGCGCATAAATACACTACATATCAATACAGTTGCAAGCATACAATTAAATTACATTCATTCAACCCATTCTGCGGTATGATGCCTGATGTGTTGCGCAGAGTTGTGAAACCCCGAAACATCACATCGTGTATGACGCCGCATTACCCTGAAAACAGTAGTTCAAAAAAGCATGTCAAGAAATGTCAATGTCAGGGGGAAGGGGAAATCTTCAGACGTCCTCTTCCTCCTTAAAGTCCATCAAGGTATAGTCTCTCAGCAGACTGAAGGTCAGTCTGCGACAGTCCTCGATGGACATCCTCTGCCTGTGGTGTACGCGGCGGTTCCTGGCGTACCATAAAGCGTCTTTAAAGCAACACAGCACCCGCCAGGCACTGTCAATGTCCTCCTGTGAATGAGATCCACAGAATAGTCAGTTTAACACACCAAAGTGTGTAATAGCAGTCTGTGGTACAAAGTCTTTAAGTTCAGGTTCCAAGGCCGTCAACAGGCCCTGTGCAAAGGGGCACTCCCAGAAAACATGATATTATGTTTCCTCCTGGATGATGCAAAAGGGGCAGTGCCTGTATCTGCACAGGTTTCTGGCATGCAAGAATGTTCTGAGTAGCAATCCCCCTTGGATTGCCATCCATGCCTGATCTTTGTGCCTGTTGGTGAGTCTCTTTGAAGGAACATTCCTCCAGACCACTTTGCAAGTGGCTGAAGGGAGGCCTGGAATCGACTCCAAGATGTCCGATGCTCTGATCAACTTGTAGATAGTTTTTGGCTTCCACAAGTCGGGCTTAACTCCATGCAGTCCCAGCTCCTTGATGAACTTGAAAGTATCAAAGTAATACCATGGAGCATCCCAGTTGTAGGGGATGGAACTGTCCCATTCAAGAGACTTCCAAAGAGGCAGGAGGAAAAAACGGGACATGGAGTTACCACCAGAGTCCACAGTTCTGTCAACCAAAGTCCTGCGGATGCAGTTACAGGCAAAGAACACCCTCAGTAATGTGGCGATGTCGGGCACGCCCTTACCGCCCTTGAGAGGTTCCTTGAACATAACAGTCTGCTTTACTCTGTCCATTTTGGAGCCCCAGATGAAGTGAAACACCGCCCTGGTGATGGCCTTGCAGGTGTTGTCCCGGGGGGGCCAGGCCTGGACGAGGTACTGCAACACAGGGAGAATCTCGCTGCGGAGTACCAGTGTTTTCCCTTCGATGGTAAGTTCTCTGTTGCTCCAAAGTCCAAACTTCTGTCTCATCTTAGCCAGTCTTTCCTCCCAGGACTTCAGGGCTGCGCCCTCCGCTCCAAACCAGACTCCAAGAATTTTGATGAAATCCGCTTTGAGGCTGAACGGTATGGGTGCAGAAGAAGGCAGGAACCACTTTCCGAAGAGCATGACTTCCGACTTCCCGCAGTTGACCTTTGCCCCTGAAGCTTGGCCGAAGTCCTCGCACGTCTGGACGAGTGTGTCGATGGAGCGTTGGTCGGCACAGAACACCGTCACGTCATCCATGTAGAGCGAGCACTTGACCTCCCGTCTTTCCGGTCATGGTGCGGTAATCCCTCTGATCTCTGGGTTCCGTCTGATGCTTTGGGCGAATAGCTCTATACATATGGAATATTTATAGGACAAGTAAGGTATAGAAATTAAAGCATTCCGGTGTGACTCCCCATGAGCTCGTTGCGATGTTCCTGTGGGAGGGTGTTCGCTGCTGCCATCTATTGGTAGCTTTGCGCAGTGGCAGTATTGTAGCCAATGAAGTTTCACTGAGGCGCGATTATTGCTAATTGAAAACTTTTACCAATACCCCGTCATGACGGCTTGAAATATAGCCGGCAATGACAATTTTTGACAGTCTCTATGGAGACTGCACTATCTGGTACAAGAATAGAATGACACAAGCAGATAGTCAGAAAGGGGAGGGGAGACAGAGGACAGAGCTGCAGATGATGGAGGCGCATACTGACTTTAGTGTCAGAGCTCAGCAGCAGCCCTGATATATCGGAGTCAGCATGGGGGCGGGAGTCAGCAGGCACGCGTAACAATCGGCTTCATCAGAATGATATAAGGCGCACGGCCATGGAATTGGGGGCAAATATATGCGTGGACCAATGCCATCAAACCGTTTTTTAGGCCGCATTGACCACCAACATTTATGATGATTAGTGTGTAAGAAATGTGTACATGTGCTATTTGTAATATGGAATATTTATAGGACAAGTAAGGTATAGAAATTAAAGCATTCCGGTGTGACTCCCCATGAGCTCGTGGCGATGTTCCTGCGGGAGGGTGTTCGCTGCTGCCATCTATTGGTAGCTTTGCGCAGTGGCAGTATTGTAGCCAATGAAGTTTCACTGAGGCGCGATTATTGCTAATTGAAAACTTTTACCAATACCCCGTCATGACGGCTTGAAATATAGCCGGCAATGACAATTTTTGACAGTCTCTATGGAGACTGCACTATCTGGTACAAGAATAGAATGACACAAGCAGATAGTCAGAAAGGGGAGACAGAGGACAGAGCTGCAGATGATGGAGGCGCATACTGACTTTAGTGTCAGAGCTCAGCAGCAGCCCTGATATATCGGAGTCAGCATGGGGGCGGGAGTCAGCAGGCACGCGTAACAATCGGCTTCATCAGAATGATATAAGGCGCACGGCCATGGAATTGGGGGCAAATATATGCGTGGACCAATGCCATCAAACCGTTTTTTAGGCCGCATTGACCACCAACATTTATGATGATTAGTGTGTAAGAAATGTGTACATGTGCTATTTGTAATATGGAATATTTATAGGACAAGTAAGGTATAGAAATTAAAGCATTCCGGTGTGACTCCCCATGAGCTCGTGTCGATGTTCCTGCGGGAGGGTGTTCGCTGCTGCCATCTATTGGTAGCTTTGCGCAGTGGCAGTATTGTAGCCAATGAAGTTTCACTGAGGCGCGATTATTGCTAATTGAAAACTTTTACCAATACCCCGTCATGACGGCTTGAAATATAGCCGGCAATGACAATTTTTGACAGTCTCTATGGAGACTGCACTATCTGGTACAAGAATAGAATGACACAAGCAGATAGTCAGAAAGGGGAGGGGAGACAGAGGACAGAGCTGCAGATGATGGAGGCGCATACTGACTTTAGTGTCAGAGCTCAGCAGCAGCCCTGATATATCGGAGTCAGCATGGGGGCGGGAGTCAGCAGGCACGCGTAACAATCGGCTTCATCAGAATGATATAAGGCGCACGGCCATGGAATTGGGGGCAAATATATGCGTGGACCAATGCCATCAAACCGTTTTTTAGGCCGCCTTGACCACCACCAACAACAACATTAACGCCGTCTATGTGCCTTTCCCAATCAAAGGAACTCAAGCTATTTTTCACCATATTAAGGAAGCCCAGCATTAGCCAGGCATCAAAAAATTCACCGAAACTCATGGTTGTTCCTCTCCTCGGAAATCTTTAGTAAAAGGCAATATTTAAGTTTATTTTGCAAAGCAAATATACAAAAATCAAATACTTTCAACAGGGTACATTCTCTGTACTGCGACGCAGCGCATAAATACACTACATATCAATACAGTTGCAAGCATACAATTAAATTACATTCATTCAACCCATTCTGCGG